>NC_058134.1:149251432-149362967 GCF_016433145.1 Gracilinanus agilis
AGAGACAGAGAGAGAGAGAGAGAGAGAGAGAGAGAGAGAGAGAGAGAGAGAGAGAGAGAGAGAGAGAGTTGAAAATCCTTAATAAGATCATTAATTGGGCAAAACTTCATCCAGAAATCATAAATGCTAGATAAAATTATAGGGAAAACTGAAAGTAGGCTAGAATCATATTTGAAACACATCTAAGTTAATTTCCCTTACGGTTTGTTTTTGTTCATCTATTTCCTTCCGGAGCATGATTTTGAAAAGACCTCAAATTCACTTCAATGAGCATGTCAAACACTCAGGAAGTTGTGAGTAACATAAAAAGTGGGAGATCTCCTAGTGAGCTCATGTCTGCCTCATGAGCAGAACAGAGGACTCGAGGTTCTAAAGTGGTTTGTGAAATGAGAGTGACTGGCTATTTCTAAAAAATTATCATTAAGTAAGATATGTTGAGCATAGAACCAAATGTTTTAAATAGCTATAACCCTACCCAGTCATTGCCTGCTGTGCTATTAAAATAACAATGATAATAACAATTCTCTAATGTTTTAAGATTTGAAAATCTCTGTAAATATGGTGTCTTATTTAATCTTCACAACATCTTGGTAATTTAGATATTATTATCCCCCTTTTGAGAGAAATTCTGAGATGGGGAAACTGAGGCTGAGAGGTCATATGGTTTGCCCCAGGGCTATACAGCTAATCAGTGATTGAAGACGGACTTAAATTCAGGACTTTCTAACTAGAATTCCAATGATCTTACCCACAAAGACACCTGCTAATCTAGATACTGCTAATGGATCAAAAGTATATCTAGAACACTCAATTTTGAAATTTGTTTTCCCCTTCCTTTTATGATAAATGTTTCTATCTTCTTTTCTTTTTATGAAACAATGGAATATGATCTGATCCAACCTTAATCTCCTTCCTGAGAGAATATTAGCCCTTGATAGAATATTGACTCCTTGACAAGAAAGGATTGTTTAATTTTTTGTATCTGTGTCCTTAGCATCCAGCACAATGACTGGTTCATGATAGGTAGCTTTAATGCTAAATAAATGCTTAAATAAATTCCTGAGCCTATACAAGTATAATGATTCAAATTTTTGTCCTCCATAAGCTATTTATTATTCCCATATCTCCCTTCCCTTTAGTGCCTAAACTCTTTGAAAAGACTTTACAATAGTTGCCTCCATTTCATTTCCTCTCTTTCTCTTTTTAACTCTGAAGGCTGGATTCTGACCTCATCATACAATCAAAATCAAAACTGTTCTCTTTAAATTGCCAATGATATATTAATTGACAAATACAATGACCCTTTTCCAATTCTTATCCTTCTTGACCTCTCTATAGGTCAAGTAATTTTCTTTTCTTGATCCTTTCTTCCTTCCAGATTTCCACAATAGTATTCTTCTGGTTATTTTCTTACCTGTCTTATCACTTCTTAGTCTCCTTTGTTGGATCTTTGTTCAGGTCATGTCCTTTAAAAGTGGGTACCCCTAGACCCTTTTCTCCATCTACACTCTTTCACTTAGTGACCTCATCATTTATCCTCTCTATGCTTGTGATTCTCATATATACTTATTCAGCCCTAACCTCTCCAGTCATACAACTCCAAGAACCTATTGAACAGCTCATATATGTATATATACTATATGTGAATTTAAAAGAGATGGGAACTGAGTTCTATGATAAAAAAACCCCCAAGTAATGTATCTCCTTCTCCTAATTAGGTTAATACTTTTCTTTTTTCTTTTTTTAATTAAATTTTATTTTATTTTTCCCTAATTACATATAAAAAGTTTCCAATATTTTTCAAAGAATGCTGTCTCAAATTCTTTCCCTCCTCCTTCTCCCCATACCCCCACCCCTGTAAGAGATCTTCACATGTGCAATCATTTAAAATATTTTTCTATTTTAATCCTTTTGTGGAAGGAAACTCAAAAAGAAAGAAAATTAAGAATTAAAATGAAAAAATTTGGATTCAGTCTCGGTTAGTTCTTTTTCTCAGGAAGATGATGGTATTTTTTATCATGAGTCCTTTGGGATAGTTTTGGATCATTGTATTCCTGAGAATAGCTGTTATTCACAGTTGCTCATTGTATATAATTCCTGTCACTCTGTAAAATATTCTTATGGTTCTTCTTATTTCACTTTCCTTCAGTTCATGTAAGTCTTTCCAGGTTTTTCTGAGCTTCTCCTGCTTGTCATTTTGTATAGAACAATAGTATTCCTTTACAATCATATACTATAATTTACTCAGCTATTCCCCAATTGATGGATATCCTCTCATTTTCCAAATCTTTACCCCCACAAAAAGATCTGCTTTAAATATTTTTGTACATATAGGTCCTTCCCCTTTTTGTTTCTATATCTCTTTGGGGATACAAACCTGGTTGTGATATTACTGGGTCAAAAGGTTCGTATAAATTTGTGCATAGGTCCATATTGTTCTTCAGAATGATTAAATCAGTTCAAAATTCCCCCAAGAGTGCATTTATATCTTAAATTTTTCATATGCCCTCCAAGTTTTGCCATTTTCCTTTTCCGTCACAATAGTCAATCTTATTAATAGTAATAATAGAGCATTTTGGGGTGCATAGCTATAGAGAGCTTTAATTACTTTGTCTGAGAACTACCTGTTTATATCCTTTGACCATTTATCATTTGGGGAATGACTTGTATTCTTATATATTCAACTCATTTCTCTCTATATTTGAGAAATGAAGCCTTTATTAGAAAACCTTGTAAAAAAACTTTGGCACCATTATTATTACTGTGTATTACTCTCCATCCTATTTCCCCCGTTTTGTTTCTTACTTCCACCTCACCTAGTTTGTCATATTTTTTATTAGCCCTATCCCCCCTTCTCTTATTGTCTTTCCCTCTTACTTTCTTGTGGGATAAGAAAGCTTTCTATATTCAATTGATTGTGTATCTTTTTCCTTCATTGAGTAAGCTCCAATGAGAGTAAGATCCACATGCTCCCCTCCCTACAAATCCCATCTTCCCTTCCAGTTTAAATGTTCTGCCACGCCTCTTTTATGTACAATAATTTACCTCATTCTATTATTCCCTTCCTTCTCTTTCCAATGTATTCTTCTTTATCATGCCTTAATTTTTTTATTTTTTAGATATCATCCCATCATATTCAACTCATGCCCTTGCTTTCTGTCTCTGTATACTCTTTCTAACTGCCCTAATAATAACAAAGTTCTTTGGAGTTCTAAGAATCATCTCCCCATGTAGGGATGTGTATCATTTAACTTATTGGATGTTTTTTGATTTCTCTTTCCTGTTTACCTTTTTGTGCTTCCCTTGAGTCTTGTATTTGAGAGTCAAATTTTCCATTTAGTCTGGTCTTTTCATCAGGAATACTTGAACATCCTTCATTTCATTGAATACTCATTTTCCCCTTAAAGGATTATGTTCAATTTTGCTGGGTAAATGATTCTTGCTAGCTCTTTTCCCCTCTGGATTATATTCCAGGGCCTCTAATTCTTTAATGTAGACGCTGCTAAGTCTTGTGTTATCTTAACTATGGCTCCATGATAATCAAATTTTTTCTTTTTTGGCTGTTTGCAATATTTTGTCTTTGAACTGAGAATTCTAGACATTGACTATAATATTCCTGGGAGTTATACTTTTAGGATCTCTTTCAGGAGGTGATTGGTGGATTCTTTCAATTCCTATCTTATCCTTTGGAACAGGGAAGTCTTCCTTGATAATTTCTTGCAAGATAATATCTAAGCTCTTTTTTTTTCATGGATTTCAGGTAGTCCATTGAATCTTGGACTATACCTTCTGGATTTATTTTCTTGATCAGTTTTTTCCAATGAGATATTTCACACTTTCTCCTGTTTTTTTTTTCATTCTTTTGACTTTGTTTGATTATTTCTTGATGTCTCAAGGAGTCATTAGTTTCCACTTGCCCAATTCTAATTTTTAACACATGATTTTTTGAGTGAGCTTTTCTTCTTCCTTTTCCATCTGGCCAAGCTACTTTATAAAGAGTTCTTTTACTTATTGAATTTTTGTACCTCTTTTTCCATAGGGCCAATTCCACCTTTCAAGTGCATTTTTGTATATTGTTTTTCCATTTGGCCAATTCTTCTTTTTAAGAAGTTCTTTTCATTAGATTTTTGTGTCTCTTTCACCAATTGACTTATTCTGTTTTTTTTAAGATATCAATTTCTTTGGGGAGGGTTTATGTGTCTCCATCAAGCTGTTGACTCTTTTTTCATTATTTTCTTGTATCACTCTCTTTTCTTCTCTTATTTGATTTTTTTAAAATCCCTTTGGAGCTCCTCCATCAGTTCTTTTTGGGCTTAAGAGAAACTAATATTTTTCTTGGAGGCTTTGGATGCAACAATATTAACTTTGTTGTTCTCTTCTGAGTTTGCTTTTTGGTATTCCCTCTCACCAAAATAACTTTCTGTTTTGAGTTTATTTTTTTGTTGTTGTTTGTTCATTTTTCAGCCTTTTTCTTTTCTTTTAATTAAAAAATAACTGTTTAAATTGGACTTTCTAATTGTGGCAAAGGGAGCATTGTTCCAAGCCTCAAGTTCTTTGCACAGATGCCTTCAGATCCAAGTCTGGGGATCTATCTGCTTTCAGTTCTTCCAAGATGGTATGATGTAAAGAGAGGAGTGTTTAATATTCTCCCAGCCTGTACTCTGGTCTGTGAATGACCCCAAGCACTCCTTTTCCCCTTGGAAATGTGATCAGGATCCCCTGCTCCCCTTGGTGGCAAATGCTGGTGTCTACTAGTATTCCTCCTCACCCTAAGACTATACACCCAGTCTGTGACCTAGTTCAATGCATGGGCAATGCAGCAAGAGTATTGCACCCAAAGCCAGCAAAGGGCAGACCCCTGTCATCTCCTTCTGAGCAGTTGCTCAAACCCACTCACCATCTGTGAGTGAGAGCCACTTTAGCTGCCCCCAAGGCTTGTTGCCATTATGGGACCTGCCCTGGCACTCTATGCTCCACCTCCACTCCAGTGCACAAGATCCCTCATGCTAGCCTTCTAAGTTGTTTTGGGCTGAAAAATTCCTTCACCTTGCCTTTTGGGGGTTCTGTTGTTCCATAATTTATTTTGAGGAGTTATATCATAGTTTTTTGGAGGGTAGTTCAGTAGAGATCAGATAAGTTTGTGTACCTTCTCACCATCTTGGCTGCACCCTCCTACTTTAAGACTGGTATTTTATATGCAAGTTATAGTCTAAGACAGTGATGGGCAAACTACAGCCGCGGGCCGGATATGGCCCTCTGAAATATTCTATCCTGCTGTGGGACATTATTTTTAATCTGATGAATACAGTACAATGAAACTTCAAAAGAGTTGCCTTAGAAACAGGCTGACAGATGAGCATTTCCTGTCCTTTGGCCCCCTCTTTAAAAAGTTTGCCCATCACTGGTCTAAAAGAATTACCAAGAGCAATGATGTCAAGCTCAAAATAAAAATGAGACTATTAAGGCTACATATGGACTTAGAAAATCACATATTAATATTATCTTTGTTTATTGCATTTTTATTTAGTTTTTTAAAATATTTCCCTTTTGCATTTTAATCTGGTTCAAGGTGCACTCTGGAGTGTTGTGGGCTACTTATGTTGCCTGCATGTTTGACACCTCTGACCTTGAGCACTGAGAGATTAAATATCTTGGCCAGGGTCACACAGCCAATATCTGTCAAAGGTAAGATTTGTTTTTTATAAATGTCCTTTGTGATGAGTGGTAAATCAAACCAAATATAATTAAAGGGTCAAACATCTAAAAACTGTGTAAGAAATTTAAAAATAACTATTCATCTCTATTGCCTATCATCATATATGTCAATATATGAAAACTTTAGGTATGAGAAATCTTTTTAAAAAGCAATAAGAAAAGTACATTTCAGCATCCAATCCCTTCTGATCAGCCTGAGTTCCAGCATGGAAGAGTGATGTCCAAAGAGGTCGGAGTCAAATCTCTTCTCTCTGTCCCTTTCTCAATTACTAAATGATAATCAGACTGTTTTCCTGTGACATGACTGGTAACCTTGGTCCATGGGTTCCCATAATTAACTGCCTCTACACTCGATCCCCAGAGGAAAAATTTGAACCCAGTCATTCTTGGCTTCAAAATCAGCATAAATACAACTTTTCTGGATTTAAAACAACATAAAATGACTCTATTTGTATCATAAATCAAAACATTTTTATTATACATTCAAAAGGAAAGGTTTTCCCCTCCCTTTTCTATCTATAAATGGAATTGACAAAAATGTCCGCCACCTTATTGGATGTGTAAACTGACATCAATTTAAAATGTAAACCTGTAACCAATCTGATTATGTTCACAAAACAGAGCCTACTTACTTCTGTCTTTGTTCTTCATGCTATCTAAAAACTTTCCATACAACAGTATATATTAACATTAATATTTGAAAGCATAGAAATAAAATATGCCTCTTGGTTCCTTTGTTCAAGGCCTTAAAAGTATTCAGATGGAGTTACTAATGTGTCCCTTGTCTCAGTCTCTGTCATTTTTCTAAGTGTCAAAGAAAACCGTTTACACTTAAGCATATTAATTTCTTTGATCAGATTATTTTCACAAATATTGACTTACGAATAAATAATCATCTTTTGCAAAAGCTCAAGATCAAATGTCATATATTATATAGTCTTTCCTGATTTGCAAATATTGAATTAGATCTTTTTTTAAATTAAAAAAATTTTTTTAAAAACCCTTATCTTTCATCTTAGACTCAGTACTGCATATTGGTTCTAAGGCAGAAGAGTGGTAAGGGTTAGTCAATGGAGGGTAAGTGACTTGCCCAGGGTCACACAGCTAGAAGTGTCTGAGATCAGATTTGAAACCAGAAACTCCCATCTCTGGGACTGGCTCTCAGTCCACTGAGCCACCCAGCTGCCCCATGATTTGACTCTAAATGGAAGATGGTACAAGTCTCTCCATCATATTAGATTGGCCTGACAATGATATTACTTAGCTATGTTAAATACTACATTTCATTTGAAAGTTTCAAAATACTTTATCTGAGAGTTTTTTTTAATTCCAGGGGAATTCTCTTACAGATCTTACCTAGGTCATCGGGCATAATTCTTATGAATTAGATGAGGAGCAAATAATTATTACTCTGTCTCTGATTGGTCCCACTAATAAAGAATGTTGGCAACAGACCTTGAGACAACACTAGAAATTGGGGAGAGGGCTTTCTATTGTCTTATTTTTTACTCCATACCTTATGTCCTGTATTCATGAAATCATAGGATTGGGAAGTATTGTAAAAGAGTCATTTATCCATTCTGTAAAAGTGATAGATCATCTGTCCCGTTTAAACTCCCTATTGAGGAAGATTTTACAATATTCATCAGTAACACATTTTAGTGTTTAATAACCCTTAGTGTAAGGATGTTCCCCTAAATCAATTTAATTAACCATGCAGTGATTTAGTACCTACTTTTTATTTTTTTCAATTATATGTAGAATTTTTTTGAGAATTGTTTTCAGACATATAGGATTTGGAGGCAATTCCTGTTCTCAAGGAGCTCACAATCTAATAGGGGAAATAATATGCAAGCATCCATGTACAAACAAACTACAGACAGGAAGAACTGGAAATAATTAAGAAAAGGAAGGCACTAGAAATCAAAGCAGATTGATAGATAAATAGGAAAGAATCCGTTCAGAGAAAAAGACGTTGCATGAGAGAAAGGATATTGATTATGGTCAGAGACTTAAGGAAAGAGAAAAAGGTTTGAAATAGTTTGTGGGAGAGACAATCAAAATGGTTTGAGTAGAGTTATGGCTAAACAGCAGCAAAGGCTCAGTAAAGGTTACATAGAAATAAGTGTGTATGGGTAAATACTTAATTTTCTGATTTTCCCCAGCAGTTCTTGTGGCACACTAAGGAGCAAATAAGAAGATGGTAGTTACCCAGGGAAGATTCATATGTATATAGTCCTTTGAAGTTTACAAAGCATGGGAAGTCAGGAGAGCAAGGGATTCTAGTGTAGTAGACAAAAGAAAAACAGTCTTTGAGAATGGATAGCCACGTGGTATAGTGGATCAGAGTGGACTAGGACTAGGAATTAGGAGGCCTGAGTTCAAATACTGCCTCAGATACTTGCCAGTAACTGTATGACCCTGGGCAAGTAAATCACTTAATCTCTCCTAGTTTCAGTTTTTTCTTGCATAAAATGGGGATAATAGTAGCATTTACTTCCCATTATGAGGAGCCACTGAGCTCACATTCATAAAGTGCTTTGTAAAACTTAAAGCACTATATAAAAGCTCACATGCTTTTCAGAATTATGTGTAAGCATTTAAATATAAACTTCTAAGTTGAGGAGAAAATTAGGGAGATCAGGAAAGACATAGGATATGGCACATAAGCTGAGTCTTCAAGGAAATAATGTGTCCTAAAAGGTGGAAATAATGGGATAGTGCATAGCAGGCTTGGGGACCTGCCTCTGCCTGTGGTACAGAGGGGAGAGACAGGACTGTGGGCTCTTTGGGACCAAGCTGGACATGTCTATTCTGTTTTCCAATAGAAATTTGAATCTTTCAACTAAGATTTTTTCAGAGCTTAGATTTGTCTATAATCCTCTTACATTGACCATAGAATCAGAGAAAGACAGAATATCTGATTTGGGAGAAGAGAGATAAGGTAAGGGCCCCCATCAATATAATCAACTAAGTTCAGTTATTAATTCTGAAGCTCTTGTGTGCCTAGCCCTGGGCTGAGCAATAGGAAGATAGCAAGTTTAGATAAGGCATGATGTCTGTCTGCATGGAGCTTATAGCTTCAGTAGTTGGCTTTCTGAATACATCCCCGTTAAGCTTTTAGCCCAGTTTTTAAGAAGTGCCCTTAGGGAATGGAGCTCTTCTGAAGGACCCAGATTATGCCCAATCTGGTCAGGAGCCATGTGAAGCCAGTTCTGACTTCTTACAGGTCCAGTTTGGTGCCAGAAGTCTGAGTCACTACCTCATCCGGGCAGGATATAGGCAGTGCTTGGTTGGCATTCCCCTTTTTTCCATGTCCTTTCTTAGGGCTCCAGGCATTAAGCAAAATGATACATGGAAACTTTTCTTTGTTTCCCATCCATCGTTATCTTTTCTGGGAGTTTGTTTCAGATGTCACAGGTAATGATATAACTGAGTTTCAAGATGCGATTGACTTTCTGTAGTGCTAAACTAAACCAGACGTCAAGTCAGCAGGGTGATTTGCGTGCACCGGAGTAACCAAAAATAAATGCCAACTTCCACAGAATTGTTTATTCATCCCTTTCTTTCCAGGCCATGATTATGAATGGACCTCAAATTCGATCCAAAGAATGTGTCACAAGCAGGAAATGCAGAGAAAAATGAAAAGTTTTGTGGGCTAATGCAGCATTGATGTTGGTTAAGGATTTGGCAAGATTAAAGAACAGTTTGAAAATAAGATTGCAAGTAACAAAAGGTGACAGTAGCATACAAAGCAAAACAACTTTGCGAATGTGAAATTTTACAGAATTCCATGATGAGGTAAATGTAAAATCACAAAACTATTCTCATTTGCTGAACTTATCCATTCATGATTTTGAAATTTTTTTCAAGCTACTTTTATTTTCTTGGCCTTGAAAACAGGAAGGTTCCAAGCTCCAAGCAAATTAAAAATGAAATTGCCTTTAGAGGTCAAACCTGGGTAAGAAAGATGTTCGGCATTTTCATAGAAACTAGCCGTTGCTAAGTCTTTATTATGGGCATTTTTCAGAAATCACCCTCAGTGAAAGGGGAAGAAGAAATATGCTGAATATCTTCTCAATTGAACCACAACGAATAGAATAGCTGGGATTTGGAGGATGTCTGATTGATTATTGACCTCTCTAGTGGAAACTGCTATGCAGCATAAAACTTTTGGTTGTGTCATCTATCATAAATTCTCATTCAAAGAAAAGAAACGAGTTACCTAGCAATAGTTAACATCAAGCCATGCAATTAGGGGCAGTTTTCTACCTGAAATTACATTCTGGGCAGTGGGTAACCTATTAAAAGATTCTTATTCTTTCATTGGACAAGGCAAGTGTCTTTTTAAAAAACATTTATTAATATTCGTTTTTAACATGGTTATATAATTCATGCTCCTACTTTCCCCTTCACCCCCCGCACCCCCTATGCCGACGCCCATTTCCACTGGTTTTATCATGTGTCATTGATCAAGACCTATTTCCAAATTGTTAGTTGCATTGGTGTGGTAGTTTCTAGTTTACATCCCCAATCCTGTCTGCCTCAACCCATGCGTTCAAGCAGTTGTTTTTCTTCTATGTTTCCTCTCCTGCAGATCTTCCTCTGAATGTGGGTAGCATCTTTTCCATAAATCCCTCAGAGCTGTCCTGTGTCATTGTATTGCTGCTGGTACAGAAGTCCATTACATTCGATTTTACCACAGTATATCAGTCTCTGTGTACAGT
Source organism: Gracilinanus agilis (assembly GCF_016433145.1). Taxonomy (NCBI): domain Eukaryota; kingdom Metazoa; phylum Chordata; class Mammalia; order Didelphimorphia; family Didelphidae; genus Gracilinanus; species Gracilinanus agilis. The sequence goes on from NC_058134.1 coordinate 149,261,875, forward strand.
GTTCTTCTGGCTCTGCTCCTTTCGCTCTGCATCAATTCCTGGAGGTTTTTCCAGTTCACCTAGAATTCCTCCAGTTTATTATTCCTTTGAGCACAATAGTATTCCATCACCAGCATATACCACAATTTGTTCAGCCATTCTCCAATTGAAGGACATACCCTCCTTTTTCAGTTTTTTGCCACTACAAAAAGCGCAGCTATAAATATTTTTGTACAAGTCTGTTTATTAATGATCTCTTTGGGGTACAAACCCAGCAATGGTATGGCTGGATCAAAGGGCAGGCATTTTTGCAAGTGTCTTTTTAAAAGGTTGATTTTCATTACATTATAACTGAAGACAATGAAGTTCCCTCATCCTGTGGCTGACTCACATGTTGAAAGTCATACAGATTTGGGGTTTGTTGAATATTTAGACATAGGTTTTGCTTCTCTTTTATAACAAGGATATAAAACAAATTACAAAAGTACAAAGACAATGAAATGCATATGTTGATGTTGAAGATGGAAAGAAGACACAAAATAATGAAATATTTTCCCTAAAGCTGTGATTGGATAAGGCTTTGATGTAAGCACTGACAAATGGGATGGGGGATAGATTTGCTTTCTTTCCATTGGCAAAGCAATAGCTACCCATCCACACTATTTCTGTGTCCATCGTGCTCTACTCTTAAACTCACCTTTTTAACTTGGGCAATAAACCCTAATGCTCTGCTTAACCTTAGGGATCCTCATGCCACACAGGCTACTCAGGATAACTGGGAGTTATCAGAAGGGCAGTCAGTGGCAAGATGGAATGTGCCATCTCTCCTTCTTTCACTTTTTCTAAACTCATACCTAACCTTTCTTAGTACTGCCTTCCTCTTCCCTTCTTTTCTATTGTGCCCTCTGAAAATATTTGTTTTTAAAAAAAGTCCCCCTCATCCTAGATATCTCTTCCTCTCCCATTCCTTTCATCATATGTTGCTGACTAAAAATCTACTCCTGAAGATACTGTATTTCTTGGCAACTTCTCTAAGGTTATTTGTCTCAACAATACTCAGCAAATATCTATCATCCTTTAAAGTTCACTTCATTAATTCAGTACATGGCTCATGGCCTTTTTCTCAACCTAAAGCTCTACCTTCTTCAAACACTCTTGCTTTCTTCTTCTTCAGTCTCTTTAACTTCCATAACGTTTGCCACTAGTCTAGCTCAACCAAACCCTGCTGTCATTGCCCAACTCAATTTGCCCCAGGTGCCCAGGATTTCCAGCTTTAAAACTCTGTGTGTGCATGTGGGGAGGAATTTCCCACTGTGCAGAAAAGAAAGAAAAAATGTCAGAGGAATGAAAAACAATGTGCTTGTGTCAAGGGAAGAATAATGGCTAAAAAAAGCATTCTCTGAGAAGTGTTTTGACATAATTACTCATCACTATGAACAGGTGGTCTTGTAGTGGACTGTATGTGAGCAGGTACTAATGGTATTTCATCACTGAGAAACTTTTTGGGAACATTCAATGTTCCAAACAAAGGCTTGGAGATTTAATTCTCCCTTTTGAGAGTCATTAGTAACCTTGTCATTAAAACTACCAGGCATTGCTGAGCAGATTCCCAAATGATACTTTGGGAATGATTCCTTTACTGAATTATAATGTTCCATAGGGGAATTTTGCCCCAAAATGAGTTGTAAAAAATGCATTTATTGAAATAGTGAAAAAGAATGAAATTCCCTTTGCCTCCATTTGAAATCTGTGCTCAGACACATGTTCTCCTAAGTTCTACCCAGTGGCATGTCTGAAAAAAAGAAAAGGGAGAGTATAAAAGAAATAATACTGTGGAGATCACTGAAATGCATCTTCTTTGCCCTCAGTGGGACCCTTGCCTATGCTGATGAAAAAATCCTTTATTTCCTACAAAATCTCACCAATATTCCTTTAGAGAGGATTCTAGTTTATCAGCAGGAATTAAATACAAAAGGAAAAATATCTTCATTGTTACAAATTAAGCTTACATTCCATAATAGTTACTAATCTCCTCAACACTGCCATTTATATTAAACAATGTGATTTTGCAGAAGTGTTTTTCCATGTTTTTAAAATTAAATATTTTTCTCAAACTCAGTACCAAAAAAGTTTGATGTGCTCTAAAGAACAAAGGAAAAATATTTTTCCCCTTCACTGTAGAACTATATGGCCAAACGCTGCAAACTTGGAAGGATAATTTTAGCTGTAATTTCTTTAGCTGGCGACAATTGAGAAGATGGGGGCAATACAGTTCTAATCAGCTTATATCTTTTCAGTTGTCTTATTTAATTTAACTCGGAGAAATATGCCTTGGCAAATTTAATACACAATGTGTCTTTGCTTCCAGAGCTAACCCTAATTGCTGTTTCCCATCAGGGAGTCAAGTCAAAGTTAACATATTGACAGATGTGATTGACTAGGAAATGTCTTGCTTACATTTATATCCCCCACTTCTTTTACAGGGCTCTGCTGAAGAGACCTATGGTATAAAGGAGTAAACGAAAAGACATCTTATACCAGAAGACCATTTTACAAGGTAGGAGTTTGTTTCTTCTTTTAAAAAAAGTGTGTAATGCTGTAAGATGACCCAATTTGGTTGTGTTTATTATAAATGTGATTTGTCTTATTGTTTCCATATTTACTTACATTTTCATATCTAAAAGCTTTAAGATGAGTGTACAAGACTATGGATCCCAAACCATCAATTTTGGTGTTGTTGGGTTGTAGATTCAATCTCAAGGGAAAAACAAAGCAGTCTCTCATATTTTTTCCTATTAAGATTGAGTTAATAAATTATGAAATGTGAAACTTTCACAGAGAACAAAAAGTCAGAGCAGAAACTTTAAGAGTAAACAAATATTCCTCTGTAGGAACTAGAGATTAAAGTTTTAAGTGCCTATTTGACCAAGGAAAGAATTGTGTTGTCGCCTCCACCCACACCCCACTATATACTTATCAAAATATCTTCTGGGTTACTGCTCTCTACATGCTTTCTCAAGTCCTTCAATGAGGTCAAGTAGTTCATAAGTTTATTTGGGAAGTTTTTAAGTTTAAGTTCTTTTTTCTTTCAACTTCCCCCCATTTTAATGGTACAGCTTTATCAACTTTAAAACAGAGACAGCATTGGTAGGCCTTCAATGTCATCTGAAGAGTCATCTGTTGCCAGTATGGAGAAGAAAATCTTGTTTGGAGATCTAGAACATTCTACAGAAAACTGTATAAAGCCTTTTTTCAACAATGATGTCTGCCTCGTGGAATTTATGAGAGAGACAGAGAGAGAGAGAGAGATTGTTCTCACATTTCATTCTATATACCTTTTTATGCTTTCAGATCTCTTAAGGGAATTTCTCCCAAAACTTTGAATTAAGAAAATGGACAACATTCAAGATTTCATGATAGCTAAACTATTTGTGTATATTGTCTTTTCCTGAAAAACTTTTTTTGGGGGGTAAACTTTAGATTTTTTTTAAGTAAATGAATCATATGCCAAAATAGGCTTATAGTTTCAATTGTGTGTCAAGGGAGATTTCATATGAATTATTCAATTTTGATGGTACTTATTCATTTAGGACTGTTCTGAAACTACCAAATATGCCAAAAATACTAGTAATGCTGCTTTGAAAAGTAGGCATTAAAAGTATTTGTCTCCTTTAAGAAATAAGGTAGGCATACATATTGCAAAACTGATAAAATATTTTCTGTTTCCACTAAGTCTTACTTCAATATTCCATCACAGCATGGAAAAAGACCCTGAGTTTTTGAAGGCTGCCAAGGGATGGCAAACTGATCATTCTTTACAGGCTGCTTGTCAGAGTACAATTCTGGTCAAAGAACCAGCCTTGCTAAGGTCAAAAGGCCTCATCACCAGAATGTTGACCATGGAATCATGATTATATTTCTTCTAAAGCAATTTGTTAAAATGATCTGTTAAGGCTTAGAGTGGGAAGTGTATATTGGGGAAGTTAAGACTGCCATTGATGAAATCTGAAGTGTTGAAGCATGTATTTTCAGTTGACAAAGATGGGCTAGATGAACTTTCAACATTCCGTGATTCTTGTTGACTTATAGCTTGATTTAAATCTGCTTCATATACAACTTTTCAAGAAAGCTTCTTACTGCATGAAGTAAGACCCATTTATAATGTGAAGCAACATAATTATAGAAGGAATGTCCATTAGAGGAGGGGATAGGTAAGCCAATTCAAAGAGAACTACTTGGAAGATGAAAATTTCCCCTATTGTTGTTAGGTAAAATAATCTAACAATTTTTTTAAAAATACCATACTCGTTCTTAGAATGAGACAGGTCAGCTTTTCTTCATCTCTCAGCTGTAAGTTAATATGTTATGAGATACTTCAGAGTAATGGAAAAAGAGTGGTATCCTGCTGGCAACTTACAAATGATGGTTAATAGCAAAAAGTAAAAACAAAACAAAACAAAAAACTTTCAGGAGCAGAGGGACAAGTATAAAGAATTGCATTGTGCCTTTACAGATAGCAGTAATGGGCCCTACAACAGATGCTTTCCCATTTTAGATGGCACTCACCTCCCTGGGCTCTGAGGGAGTTTTCCTGGCCTGAGTACCTTATTTTCTCTTTTACTTATTGTTTAAGAGACATGAGATTGAAAAATCTCTTTTCTGAAGTAACAAGTGGAATAAAGTACAACTCCACCTCTGAATACCTGCTAGTTTTGTGAAAAAGGCTTGCCCTTTTTTTAGGCTACTGAATTAATTTTTTGGCTGCTAGGCATCACTAGAGCCACTAAAATGTCTCATTTTTCTTTCTGTTAATGGTTTAATCTGGTCGAAACTAAATATTGGGTGTCTTCTCCATTCCTTTCCCTTGCGATAATACAATGGCCCAATTTTGTTGTGACTTGCTGCTATTCTCAGCATTTCTGAAGCTTGCTGCTATTCAGGACATCCCCAGCCTATTCAGGGATTTGACCTTCGACTTGATAGTCAGAGAGTTTTTATGTAGCTAACTCCTTAGAGTTTTCTGTAGCTTTTCCCACAGTCATCATAGTGGTGAGGCTTCTAAGTAGAGCCAGCTTTGGTCAAAATTATGAAGTAGAAAAAGTTACTGTCTCACAAGCTCCTTTTTCCTTTTTTGATAGCACAGCATTTGTACCCCCAGAGAACCTTACACAGAAGGGATATAGATGTATTTGTGAAATTTCAAGCAATAGCCCCTAAGGGGTCATAAGGGCTTCTCTAATGCCCTTGGAAATCATATGAAGATTCTTCGATTGTTCACTTCCTACCTCCCTAAGAGTCAGTTCTGTGCTAGATTCTCTTTTCTTTCTGTATTCTTTCCTGAGTAAATTTATCCACTTCCATATATTCATTTGACTCCTATCTTTCTAAATTGAGCTCGTATTTCTTCCATGAATGTCAGTTCCTTTTCTCCAACTTCCTGCTGGACATTTCCGTGTAGCTGCCCTCAAATGCTTCATATCCATATTTGAACTTTGCACTGCCTTTCTCTCTTACCTGGAATGAATTCTTTCCTTAGCTATTTCCCTTATAATTCCTAGTACCCTTTTCTGATTCTCCTCCCATCCCAGCTACTAGCAACTCCCAAAACTGTCTTGTATTTATTTTTAATATACTTATGAATGCACATCTTTTCTCCCCAGATAAAAAATAAACTCACATAAGGTGAAAACTATTTCTTTTTTTCTCCTTTGTATTCTAAGCGCCAGATAGAGTTCTGGCACGTAACAGATATTTGATGAATGCTTCATAAATGATTGATTTTCTCTTGACCTGTTCCCACTTCCAACTCCTTTATTCCTGTTCCTCTCAAGTACTTAGCCTTAAAACCTCAGAAACATCTTTGACTTGTCTATATCCCTTCATCTTTCAAATCTAATACATTACTAAATCTCGCCAATTCTCCCTCTATAACATTTTATGGATTTGTCCTCTTCTTTCTGCTCATATTACTACCACCCTTTGTTCAACTCCCCTTCACAGCTCCACTGGACTTAAAAAAATTATTGATGTTTTGTTTTTAGCATTACTGATATTTACAGATCATTCCCAATTCTTGAAAGATCTCTTATAATAAAGTAAATCAGTTGAGTAAAACTAAAATTCAGTGATCTTATCTGAAAGTGTATGTAATATTTCACATCTATAACAGCCTTGACTCTCAGTTTTTTATTATTATTATTTTTAATGTTTATCCATGTTTACATGATTCATTTTCTTTCCCTCCTCTCTTCTGTCCCCCCTCCCTGATCCAATAAGCCATATTATTCATTTTTTGTAATAAAGCAATCTTTTAAAATTAAAACCCCAAATCATATATCCATAAAAACAAATAAATCATTTGTTTTTCTTCTGTTTCTACTCTCACAGTTTTTTCTCTTGATGTGGATAGCATTCTTTCTCATAGGTCCCTTGGGATTATCTTGTAGTTGCAAAGTCCATTACATTCGATTGTTCCATAATGTTTCATTTTCTGTGTACAATGTTCTCTTGGCTCTGCTCATTTCACTCTGCGTCAGTTCCTGGAGGTTCTTCCAGTTCACATGGAAATTCTGCAAACTGCCATTTCTTACAACACAGTAGTATTCCATCACCATCAGATACCGCAATTTGCTCAGCCATTCCCCAACAGAAGGAACCTCTCTCTTTTTTACTTTTTAAAAAATCCATTTTCTCTCCCTCCCACACTTTATGCCAGTAGCTGGGGTCTTCGTATTTATGAAATACTAGACTCCAAGATAATATTATTTCTGCATGTTCTGTACCTACTCAATTTATTGATTGATCTTTTTTGCCAGTATTTAATAATTACTGCTTTGTAGTGTTCTTTATACCTGGCACTACTGGGCCACCTTCAGTCCCATTTTTCCTTATTTTTCTTGAGGTTCTTGACTATATTTCTTCTAATTTTATAAAGAAATCTTTCCATATTTTGGATTGGTATGAAATTAAATAATATTGTCATTTTTATTGAGGGGAGGGAATAAGCATTTATATTTCATTTCCTAAGTGCCAGAAACTGTGCTAGACACCTAGAAATATTATTTCATTTGTCCTTCACAATAATCCAGTGAGGTAGAAGCTATTATCTTCATTTTACAATTGAGGAAACCAAGGCAAACAGAGGTTAATTAACTTTTCCAGAATTACTTAGCTAGATAATGACAGAGGCTGGATTTCAACTCAGGTCTTTCTGATTCCCAGCCCAGAATTCTATCCACTCTGGCATCAGCTGCCTCCTATTACCATATTGACTCCTGATTATATTGGCTCATCCTACCTATGAGCAATTAATATTTTTCTAACTATTTAGGTCTGTATTTCTGTAAGCAGATGTTTGTAGTTCCATTTACATAGTTCTTGTGTATATTTTAAAAGGTAGCCTTCTAAAGTATTTTATACATTCAATAGCAATATTCAGGCTTGGAATGGGAACAGTATATATTGGGGAAGTTAAAACTGCCTTTGATGGCTGGTCTTCCTGCCTCTGGTCTTTCCCCTTTCAAATATAATCCCTCACACTGATGGCCCCATAACCTTACTAAGGCATAGATCTTCATGTGTCACTCTCTGATTTTAAAAAAAAGATCCTTATTGCCAGTAAGTTAGAATACAGTCTCCTTAACCTGACATTTAACTTAATTTATAACCTCACTCGAGCCCCTTTTTATACTGCTTTCCTTTTAGTATTCTATATTCCAGCCAGATTTGACTATCATTTTTCCCAAATTTGACATGCCATCTCCTGCCCTGTGTATATTCATGTGTATGATTTGCCTATGTGGAGAATGCAGCTCATTCTCACCTGACTTTTATAAAAATCTCACTATTCAAATCAAGAGCCACCTTCTCTGTGAAGCCTCCCTTGATCACTCTAAATACAAGTATTCTCTCAAATTGTCTTGAGGACTTTGAATCTCTTTTGTGGCCCTCATTAGTCCATATATTTGTGTATATGTTATATATTAACCTCCTCCTCCTCCCACGTGGCAGATGTAGTTTCCTTGAAGGTAAGACTATGGCATTTAAAAATGTTGTTATCCCTATCATATTTTAAGGATTTTTGAAAAGGAAAAACCTGATTCATTATTAGAAGTACTTATTGCAGATAGAACATTGTTGTTTTTTTTACTAAAATACATGTGATTTTTCCTTTCATAATTAAATGTATATGAATAAAGGGAAAGAGAAATTATAGGCTAAATAAAAAATCAGTATCATTGTAAAATCTGGTTAGTGCTTAATCAATAGTTTCACTGATGAGAATCAAACTTTTATCATCCTGTGATTTTTTTTTTTGCTAAATCTTAAGGCATTTAAAAATGTATTATGGTCAAAAGAGTTGATTGCATGAAATTAAATCCAATAATGAAAACCTGAATCAATTTTGTTATCCAATGAAAAAAGTTTGAAGCTATAGTTTTCACTTAAATGAAAGATCATAGGATTCAGAACTAAGAACAGACCTTTGAGGTCATCTAGTCTAGCTCCTACATCTTACAGATGAGGAAAGAGAGGCTCAGACACATGAAGTGACTTCATGGTTACACAGATAATTCTTTGATATCATTTACATTTATACTTATCAGTGTTTTGGCCATGACTCCAGATACTAATGAACGATGATTATGTCTTTAAACGTGTTGAAGTTTGGTTCTAAATTTGTACAGAATGGCATTGGAATCTTTATCATCTCAGTGCTTATTTGCAATAGTCAGTTAAAAAGGAAATAAACCCTGAATCAGCATTTTTAAAATGCTTAGGAATATATTCTCTTTTTAGCCCTGCCCATCTATGAGATTATATTCCTAATTTCATATGTTTGTTCTTTCATTGAAGAAATATTCTGATCAGTTTAATTCAACATTAAGTACAAGGGAAAGAATACTGGACTTGAAATCAGAGAACTTGGGTTAAAATCTCATCTCTGAGGAGCAACCAAGTAGCACAGTGGATTGAGAGTCAGGCCCAGAGATGGGAGGTCCTGGATTCAAATCTAGCCTCAAATACCTCCCAGCTGTGTGACCGTGGGCAAATCTCTTAATCCCTATTGCCTAGCCCTTACCACTCTTCTGCTTTGGAATCCACACACAATATTGATTCTAAGACAAAAGATAAGAGTTAAAAAAATTTTTTTCCACTTCTGCCACTTGTCATCTACATGACTTTGAGCAAGTCACACTGACAATGTGTTTCATCTCAATGATGGAATGTTAAGTTGTTCTGGATATCTTCTAAGGTTTCTTCTAGATTCATATGTATAATTATTGTACATGCAAAGAATTTAAGTGGCACAAAGCTGAATAAGGCAGAGTCTCTCCCCTGAAAAAGCCCATGATACCTTATATCTTGTATTTATTAATATAATTCATATCCCATCCTCTTAATTTTGCAGAAAAAATCATTTTGCTTCTAGGTAACTGTTATTTCACACATACATATACACCAACCCCCCCCAGATTGGGGTGCTTTTGTTCTCAGCGGTTGCAATTGCCCCTTGAAGTCTTTTTAAGAGTAATTCATGAGATATGAATGTCTCTGAAATGCTAAATATTGCTTAAGAATTCACTGCTCAACCCTTTTCATCTACACTGAACAACACATCAGAGATTCATCCAGAAAGGAAATTATACCAATAGTGGCAACAGCAATCAATTTTCTTACATAATTTAAATCTCTCTCTCCTGACTATTTTAAAGAGAAAATGCGTGCTTAAAAATGATTTGGGGGTCATGGGCAGGGAAGGAGGAGAATTCTATAAGTAACTGTATTTATTTTAAAAATGATCTTGGTTCTTAGGCCTTAGCATATGCCAAAATCTCAGTGTAAAGACCTTTAAAAATATCCACGTTCTGGATTTATATTCACTTATTATGGCCGATCAGTTATTAGTAGACATTTATTAATTGCCTCCTATTTGTCAAGAACTGTGCTAGCCATGGGAATATGAATTCAAAAGTGAGATAGCCTCTTCCCTCAAGGAATTATATTTTACTAATGTCACTCTACTGATATATTGTGAATGCTACATCCTTATTTATACTTTTAAACAGTTTTCTGAGGTCAGTAGAGAGCAAATTGCTAGCAAATCAGTCCTTCATGTTCATGATGGTTTAATATTAGGTATATTCAAAGACAGTTGTGTCCTGAAGAATAGTTATCAAGTCGATCCTCTGACAGAAAGTGGCTGTGTACCTCCATAGATTCACGTTTCTATGTAGCCATCAGTAAGTATAAACTATATTATCTCTAAAAGTAGGCGTATGTGCTATGTGGGTGCCTCATCGTCTTCCCTCCTGACATCTGGACATTTCATCCATGGCTGCTCATTGAAAGGATTAGATTCTGAAAGCAAGTTCATCTGGGAAAGGAAAGAAAAATACTAAAGCCCTGAGAAGAGTAAGAAGTTGAGTCAAATCTGTAATTTAAAGATAGTGTCAAAGGTAGCCATCACCTGTAACAGTAGAGTGAAACCATATCTTTAGTTTTTAGAAGTAAAGAAAAAAATATGAAGTTAAGTACTTGTAGTGGTAGAAACTATTTCTATTTTTGATAAACAGCTTAGCTATAAAGACAGTTATTGTTTGAATAATTCAGAAAACAAAAATCAGACTTTTAGGAACATGAAAGAAAACAATGTCTTTCGAAAGGGTTCCCTAGAATATGGCACATAAAACCCTGAGAAGATTTTTTTTTCAGTAACATTGTAGAAATCCTAATTCAGATTCATGCTTTGTGTATTCTTTAGTGTGTTACAATTAAACAATGGAGCATGCCAGACTATGCCACAGTGTTGATTAATGCATTCCTTGAATGTGTTGATTAATGTGTTCCTGGGATGCAACCGTATGCCTTGACTGCACCTGAGGTGTTCTCTAATCAGCAGCGCTTAGGCTGCCACTCCAATCACATTTCGATGTTTACACACGTACGTTTATGTATGGATGGAGTGTCTGGAACTGTTTTATGGAAAAAAATAAAAGTACAAAAACATTTTGTGGGAATAGACTTCTTTTACTACATACTTAGTTGGAACTTTATAAACTAAAGAGATTACAGAGGAAAGTCAATGAATTGAATGGATAATAACATTTTATGTCTTCAAAATAGTATCAATTTAATTTTCTTTTCAATTATTCAAAGGCAGTTTTTGAAAAATAGGTTACCAACATGCTTATTTATTTAACATTATAACCTAAGTGAAGAAGAAAAAGATAACAACATTTGTTGTTGTTATTTTTTCTGTTTTTAATACATTTTAGGTAAATTCAGAGTTTGGTGATTTACTGGGTCCAAAGAGTAACTACTAATGCATTCATTTCAGTTAGGAAAATTCAGAGTTCAGATAATGGCTATCTCCAAAAAGTAGCTATTATTTCATTGATGTCAACTTGGAAGGTCTCTGTAAGTGTTCTCTAGGGATTTGTCCTTGGCTTTGTGCTTTTTACATTTTTATCAATGTTTTGGCTAAATGCAAGAAAGATGGCGTACTTATTGGAATTTCATCAGACATAATTATGAGGATAGCTAATGCATTATATGATGAACGTGAGATCTAAAAATATCTCAATAGGCTAGGAAACTGGGCTAAGGCAAATCAGATATAGTTTAATAGAGATAAATAGGAAGTCTTAGACTTAGTTAAGATGTCAACTTCACAGATTCAAGATGGGTTTCATATCTGTTTGACTGAAAAAGACCAGAGAGGGGTAGCTAGATAGCACAATGGATAGAGTGTCAGGCCTGGGGTTAGGAGGGTCTTGGTTCAAATTTGGCCTCAGTCACTTCCTAGATATATGACCCTGAGCAAGTCACTTAACTCCAAATGCCTACTTCTTACTACTCTTCTACCTTGGAACCAATACTTAGCTTTGATTTTGTGATAGAAGGTAAGTTTTTTTTAAGATTTTATATATATACACTTATATACACACAGATTATATTTATACACACACACACACACACACACACACACACACACACACATATATATATTAGTTTGAGGTACTACATTCTATTATGGACTTTAATAAGCTTAATGTGCCCTCAAATGAGGGTAAAAAAAATTAAATCCCATCCAAGTATCAATTGAAAAAATTAGACATCTTTAGCCTGAAGAAAAAAAAGATTTAGGGGAGAATATGATCACTGTCTTCAAATATTTTCACGACTGCTTGTCTCCAGAGGGTAGAGAGAACTAGGCTGTATGGATGGGCACTGTAGAGTGGCAGGTTTCATTTGAATTTAAGAAAAACTTGTTGACAACAAGAGCTATCCAAAAAGTAGAATGAGTTGCCTTGAGAGGTGATGGACTTCCTTCACTGGCAATCTTCAAGCAAAGGCTAAGTGATTTATCTGTCAGCCATATTGTCAGAAGAACTCTTATTCAGATGTTCAGTTATCTATTTAATGAGATTAGATGTATCCCTTGGATACTCTCTTCTTCTTGTCAGTCAAATTAGGGATGTTGTTCATCTGTTTCAATCACAGATGCAACTATTTTTATTTTGTTATCAAATTAACACCAAACCAGTTTTCATCCAATGTTTATCCCTACAAAAGGCTGAGCTATATGGAATTCTAGGATATAATTCTAGTCCTCGGTTAGAAATAGAGTAATGCATTTTTGTTTTTATTTGTCACAGACACTAGAATTTTTTTGTGTTTCCAAATTTCCCAGCCCTGAGATTCTATTTCTCTTAGTACAACAAAAATGAGAAGTTGTTTATTCCATTTCCAATAAAGGCAGGAAATATAGATGCCCAATGATGGAAGAATTTCTGTTTTAGTGTTCATGGAAAATAAGAAGTTCTGACATCTGGTTATTAACAAAATAAATGACTCTGAAGAAAATGTAGCATGGTATAAGCTTTTCATGTAACTACAAGTTATATGCAAGGATGTAATTTTAGTTCAAATTTACAAATAATAGAGACACAGGATGTGTTTGAGAAAACTAATCATAGAAGGTTTTTTTTGCTTTTGATTAGTAGAAAAGGCCCTTTAAATATGTGGCAAGTTAAAATAAGAAATGCATAGAAATGAACCCATTGAAGAATAGTCTGCATTTGTGATTAGACATGCATTTCCCTTGGTCTGCTTAAATTCTGCAAGTATAGAAAAGATAAACAAAGGAGAAGCAGTGAACATAATTAATCCATTTTTTTCTATAAGCTTTTGATACTGTATACACACAAAAGCTCTGCTTACAGAGACTGCTAGCCTGGTAAAAGAAAGACTATAAAGGAATAGAATGGACATTTCGACATGGGGAGAGAGAGACAGAGAATGAGGGAGACAGGAAAAAAAATGGTTCCTCTACATTTCTGTTTTCTTATTTACTGTATTTCATTGATCATAGAGTCAGTGCTATTGACCAAATGGATTGTTTCTTGGAAACACAAAATTACTGAGGAATCAATAAACATAATTAGACAAAACTACAAGATTCAAATGAGCTGGAAAAATATACCCAAGTTGCAGGGGCATTGTAATATTCGTCTTTATTATCTAACATTTCACTCTCATAAATACTTCAAATACAGATTTGTTTTAACATTATTGTCTGCTGGAAGGCATGAAACTGTCTTCATGACTGGTTTTCATGTAGGAGGATAGTTAAATCCTAGTGACAGGCACACACAGCTGCTAAAAATGACTTGAAGTACTCTCATAAAGAAATAGAGGCAAGGAGACTGTTGGTAATTCATTTCTAGCCTAAGTGGCACTAAATAAATATTTGTTGAGTTGAAGTTATTTGTTGGTTAATTACTGTACCCAAACTGGAAATAGTAAATTCTAAAAACTTGTGTCCACATTGTTTCCTAGTTCCTACAAAGACACTTAAATTAACCTTGTAAAAATTTGTTTTTAGCAAGCCCCGAGTGCTGGTAGAAAATTGCCTAGCATTTTCCCCATTTTTTAAAAATGTCTTCCTTTTGACACAATGGACTCTTCCCAACAAACACTCAAGTAGCTTCCTTATCAGACACCCATACACTCACCTAGACCCCCCAACTTCCCCCCCGCATATACACACATGCATGCACACACACAAGCACATATATGCAGAGTATATGCAAGAAAATAGTTAATGTAAAACCATTCAATGGAATGATTACAACTGATTATATGTGTAACTTTTCATATTAGTAGTTTACCAGTTGTTGACAAAAAGGTAGGGGTTGTGCTTTATCCTTAATGGTTTAGTAGCAACACCATCCTTTATATTTGGTCTAAGTTTGCCATCTTTTAGTACTGTCTTTAATTAAATTAGTATAGTCTGTGTTCTGTTATATTTATTCTGCCATTTTCATTGTCATTTTTGCATAAAAAAACCAACCATAACAAAACTCCCAAAGATAGCTTTGAAAACATTAATTTTTTTTCTTTTGCAACACATTCCCAACAGAGTATGGCAAAAGTATAAATCAAATATCCTTATTTTAGTACACCGTACAAAACACATGTACATCTTAATATTTCCAAAACTATTTTAAAAGTTTTCTTTAGATGTTAGTGTTGTAATGTTTGGGGAGAGTTTAATAAAAAGTGACAATGAAAATGGCAAAATAAGTATAATAGAACATAAACCAATAACAATTTAAAAAATATAATACTAAAAAATATATATATCATATATAAAATAATAAACATACATGGCATAATAATGTAACATAATAATAAAAGATATATAGACATACATGCATACACACTTTTTCCAATTCTTTATCCACAGAGAAATCTTGTATGAAATGCTTAAGGCTTAGAAATTAAAGCAGAAAAACCTATCAAAATATTTATAATATGGAATTACCTAAATGTAGAAGAAATAGATACTTGGATATATGTTTAGTTTTGAGCATATTTAGGTAAGTTCAAAATGGAGTGGATAAGTTGGCTACAGGAGTGGGGTGGGAGGAGGGGAGGGAAAGAACATGAATCATGTAACCATGAAAAAATATTCTAAATTAATTAATTTAACTAATTAATTAATTTAAATTATTCAAATCAAAATGGAGTGGATAGTTGGACCTAAAGAATAGGTACTAATTCATTGGTGGAAATTTAGAGGGTATCCTTTTGCTTTCTTAAAGAAATGTTTTATTATATAGATTGTCATTCTAAAGATATTTTAATAATGGATTTGGCCTAGTGAGTCTTACACTAAATAAACATCCATTTAATGAATAATTTGACAAATATTGCTCTTTGACCTAGAATTTTAGAATTTGGTTGGAAATAGATTCAAACCCCCGGAAATGTCAAAAAAACCAGATTTGCATTCATAATAAGATATTGAAGCCGAATGTAATTATAAAAACCAACGGTGACTGGGAGCTATAACTGTACTAGGTCCTAAATTCTATAAAAGCCCTGTAAGATAATGGTTGCTGCCTTTGAAGTACTTAAATCTCTATGGGAAGAAAAGACATGTGTATGAATGGAATTAGGGCCTGCTTTTCAGAGACAAAAAAAGATTTGGGCTCAAAAATATTTACCATCTGAGACAAAACACTTATTATCATAGTTTATAATTCTGTGAAGTAATGAGTGCTATTTGAATAGGATGGAAATGAACAGTTATTAGACTACAAAAGCAGAACTTGAGTTAGGCCTCCAGGAGGATCCAATAAATAAAAAAGAAGGGAAAGAAGGGAGGGACAGATTTATGTATCTAGGGGAAATGACCATATCATTTTGAATGGGAAATAATTTATCTGATACTTTTATCTTAAATTAGACTAGGACTAGGAAGACCAGTCAGGAGACTACTGTCATGTTCAAGTTTCTGGTAGTGATGGTCTAGATTACAGTAATGAGAGTAGGAGGGAGCACACAACATTTAGATGGATAAAATGAAGCTAGAACAGAAGCTCTTGAATGGAATATGTTTAAAATGTCTTAGTTGTACTCTTTTGGTCTTTTTATTCAAAATAGCTGGAGACCTTTTTTATTTCACATTTCCATGATGCATAAGATTTTATTAGAGATTTCAGTAGTTCTAGAAGAGAAGCATGAATCATGTTAATAAATCATTCCAGTTTATTCTCAGCATCCTAGCACTTTTTGGGAAAGGGAGATTTTTCTCAAAAATGTGCTTTTGCTAGCAAAAAAGAGAAGTGATGCAATCAATCATAACTGAGAAAGTACATAGCTTTAAAAACTAAGAGGTCAAGAACTGACATTAAATGGGGGCGGGATAGCAGAGAGAAAAGGAGAGGATAGCATGTACACAGTTCAGACTGAAATTCTTTTCACAGGGAGTGATATGAATTTTAAAAAAGGCCAAGGACAACAATGAAGGGAAACAGTACATAGTACTCATCAGGGTCAGCAGCAACATTTACTGAGATAATACTTTGGACAATATGTCATTGGTATTAGGCAAACAGATATGAGAAAATTTTATAGGAAAAAGAGTTGTACTATTTTTTACCACTTGGAGTAGAAATTTTTTAAAAATCTTATTAATTTAGGAACATTTCCTAATAGATTATGACAATGTAAGTAAGCATTTATTATTTTAAAATTCTTTTGTACAGCTGTGTGACCCTGGGCAAGTCACTTGACCCCCATTGCCCACCCTTACCAATCTTCCACCTATGAGACAATACACCGAAGTACAAGGGTTTAAAAAAAAATTCTTTTGTATTTCTAGACCAAAGCAATTCAACCAAAGGGAACATGCTGAAATTAATGACAATTTTCAGAATTAGTGTGTTACTTATAGACATGTCATGATCTCTAGTAAGTGTAACTTGCCATCTCCATATATATTGAATCAAGGAACTCTTCCACTTCAGATCATTTAAAAAATACATATCTATAATTACATCATGTATGCCAGCGAAGGAGCTCCCTCTCCCAATACAGACCAGCAGCATTTTTGCTGTTTTTAGAGGTTCCTGAGGACTCTGAGGGATTAAGTGGCTTACTTCCAGGGTTACACTGTCCATATGTGTGAAAAGTAGATCTTCTTGAATCTGAGGCCAGTCCTACCCCCCCACTATTTGATGCTGAGTTCTTAATATTTATTGTGATAAAGTATTATTATTCTTGTTTCCCCAAACCAAGTATAAGGGGAAATGTTCCTAATTTTCTAAAATAGAAAAAAATGTATTAGCTAACAAGAGCAATTGAGTGGATAGTTAGAGTTACCAGCTCTATATGCCTACTTTTTCTCTGGCATCTTTATTTAAATGGTCTTTACTTGTATAAAGGACACATAATTTCTACAGCAGATGGCTATAGATGGTCATAGTATTATTTGAAAGCCATAGAAAAGTAAAATCTCATTTAGAGTGCCTGTTATTTTTTCAATTTTAAAAAATTCTTTGGACCCAGTGGAATTGCATATTGGCTACAGGAGGGGAGGGAAAGAACATGAATCATGTAACCATAGGAAACTTTTCTTAATTAATCAATTAAATAAAATCTAAAAAAAATTATTTGAGAGAGCAAAATGCCCTTAAAGGCTTTCCTCTGACATGGACATTCCCATGCCTATGTTAAGATCATTTAAGATTCCCTGAAAGATGCAACAACAGAAAGGGTTTTAAGGATCAATGATGGGGCAGCTGGGTAGCTCAGTGGAGTGAGAGTCAGGCCTAGAGACAGGAGGTCCTAGGTTCAAACCCGGCCTCAGCCACTTCCCAGCTGTGTGACCCTGGGCAAGTCACTTGACCCCCATTGCCTATCCTTACCACTCTTCCATCTATGAGACAATACACCGAAGTACAAGGGTTTAAAAAAAAAGGATCAATGATGCTTTGACTTCAAGTACGTCATGCAGCAAGAAAATATCAGAGGCATTCATGACCATCATAGAGAACATCCTATGAAGACTCCGTGTGGAAGGGGGATTCCCCATGAATAATAAGGTCCTATAGATGCTTCTGCTTGTGGATAATGTTTTGTTGATGGAATCATGCCCCAGAATAGTACAAAGTTTCCTCACTGATAACCACAGCAAATCAAAAACAAAAAATGACTGTTAATAATCTACATAGGAAAAAACAGAGGAAAAATACTTATTGTCTCAATTATGGCATGTAGTTATATGAGCAATGGAAAAGATCCAGGATCAAAGCTGATAGGAGGAATAGAATAGGCCAAAACATTTTTACAGCGCTTTGAATCACAAGATGCTTCTTGAAACAAAAACCCATTTTTTATGCCAATATTCTCTCAATGATACTGTAGCCTATCTGTCACAAACACTGCCATTCTGGAAGAATTAAAATTGCCAATAGGGCTATGGAATGACACATGGTAAACATAAGTAGGCTGAAACATATTAGTGAAGAATAAATGATGGACTTCCCAAATGATGCTCTAGTATTATATATATATATATATGCATATATGTATATATATAACATATATGTGTATGTGTGTGTTTAATTCACAGAAGTCATCCTCTAGCATGTTGTACCTAGATCTTCAAAATTCAGAGTAGGAAAGGACCTCATTGGTCCTCTAGTCCAACCCCCACATTTTACTAGCGAGGAAATAGATTGTAGAGAGAATAAGTGATTTCCCCAAAATTACACAGCTTATAAGTGGCAGAGTCAGATTCCAATTTCCAAATCCAACATCCTTTCCATTGTTGATAAAGGATTTTCTGGGAGAGCATAGACAATAATCACAGAAAATGAAAATGTACAAATGGATTAAAATCTGCACTGATAGAGATTGCAGAACCATTGGCACATATAAGGGTAAAGTTTCATAAGAGTCCTATTACTTTCTTCCCATGTAAATAGAATAAGCTGAAAATTTTGGAAATTTACCTTGGTACTTGGAATCTTCCACTAGGCAGCTAGATAGAACACCAGACTAGGAGTCAAGAAGGACTGAGTTAAAATCTAGACTCAAGCACTTCATAAACTGTGTTATTTGCCTCATTTTCCTCAGTTATAAAATGGAGCTAATAATAGCCCCCACCTTAGATTGTTGTTCTAAGGGTAAAAAGGGATAATATTTGTAAAAAGTGTTTAGCACAGGGCCTGACACAGAGTAAGAGCTATATAAATAGTTATTCCCTTCTTTTCCCCCTTCCACTTGTTTTAGAATAATTGTATGGATGTGGAAAGGTCACATATGCCCAATCCTCTCTGAAGTTTCCTTCCGAAGCTTATATTATCTAGTTCTCAATTGGTCCCAGTGACTCATAAGTGCCTAGACACCAGTCCTTCCTAATGGTCCCTTTCATGGAAATTATGTAAGTAAAGTTTTCAGGGTTGGGTATGACTGACTTCATCAACATGGTTCCTTTTTTCAGTAATGCAGATTACAAAATCTATTTGCCTTAGTAATCAGTTTTGAGAATTGGTATGTCAAAAAAAATTCAGCTATCTGGTAGCCAAATTTATCGGTAGCCAAAATTATTGCTTGGTGGGACCTGCCAGAGCACCAATTCCATTAAACCCCCAAGACATGATGAAGATTCATGAGTAGAATAGTGGAGTTCATTTCCTACAAATGTTGTCTGTATGAGAACTACAGTTCTACTTGTGTTTTGACTTATATTGTTCCAAAGCTGACACATAAAAGACTGACCTCAATAATGAAATTAACTCTATCATCTATTATTTATTTTCCCTCTGGTAAGAGAAATGGAAAGTGCTTATTAGAATTGGAATTGGAAAATATATATATATATATATAAACATATACATTAATTATTCAAATTGCATAGAATTCTTTGAAAATGACTTTTAGAGGATTTGTTACAATTTAAAATCCTTGCTGGTTACTCCATCTTGTCTTGAAATAGCACATACATGATTCCTGTAGATTTTTTTCCTTTTAAAGTAAGATTAGCTTTTATTCATTGGGTCCTAGAGAATCTCCTGAGTATATTTCTAGGGATTTAGTTCTGACTAGATTTGACTTCCCTGTAGTTTTCCCTCTTTTTAATGCAAATGAAAAGTCAAAACAACTCATTTTTTATTACCTATTGTGACTCAATGGAATAAATTTCTTTAGAAAATAAACATTCCATTAAAAAAGAAATTTAAATACTGAATTAAAAAAAGAAAAGAGCAAGTCTAAAAAAAACTTTGCATACCTTACTAGTGTTTTTATTACCTACTGTCATTGTAAGAGGTCAATATTGTGACTGAATAAAATTATTTTACTAGAGCATCATTTTTATATTGTACTGCCAGAGTCAGCATTATGATTGATCTTAAAAGAAGCAAGAAAAGATAAGGCGAGAAATCCAGCTGTGGAAATAAAGCACTTTATAAGTTTTTCCTGTTTCTCACATTACTTTATGCTTCTATCTCTTTCCATTTCCCTTACTGATGTAAGAATATTCAAATTCTGTGGCCTCTTTCATTGGGCACAGTTCTGTTCTGATAATCCATCAGCACTAGACAGATGTGGCAGGTACCTTATTTCTGCTGATGCTGGATTTCTTGACCCAGGTGCTATGAATATAAGGAAAATATTTTGATAATTCTGTTTCAATGTGATTGGTTTCCTTTGTCGTCTCATGGATTCTATTTTATGCATTTAAAAATATTCTTATCAGAATATGTAGAGAACACCTGCTCAAAGGAGATCTTTGCTCTGCCTTCTGCCTCCCTCTTTTTGCCAGGTACAGAATATGTGTGAAAATGCTCTTTCTTCTAAAATGATGTTCATGATAAAGTTTAGCATCTGTGATATTCCATGTCCACATTCCATGAAAGATGAATTGATTTAATTTTAAATCATATATTTTAGTGTCTTCCCCATTGAGATAGCTTCCTTCAATATTTAATAAGATCAGCTTAACACAATCAGAATGTTCTCAAAAACAATATTTTTTCTATAGATTCCCTCCCCCCCTTTTTGGCCAGGTTTACGTAAAGGCAAACAGATGTTTTAGAAAGGAATAAATTGTTTTGTGGGCCAGTAGATTTTGGACAGTGAAGCTTGTTCCCAATGAAACATTTCAAGAAAGCCCATATGCCCCATTACAAGAAGGAGGTTATCGACCAAAAGATTAATTAGGCACTACTCGGGGGACCTCAGGCTTTGTTTTTGCCTTGTGATTGGTTGTCAATTTGATGTATGCAAATGACAAGTAAGGTCATATACTGTAAGCAAAACTCTTTAACCGGCAAGACCAGGCTCCTGGCCCACCTACACCAAGTTTGCAAATAAAGCAGTATAGATAAGGACTTTAAGGTAGAGATGAGTCCTCACCCTATGTAATCATTTTATATTGATGCATATTATGTGGTCGAGGGATGTATTGAGGGGAAAAGCAACAGTAGGTGAAACAATATAGTATTGTTCTAAATTATTGCCCAATGGAGATGTGACCCAAAAGGTGTTTTGTTTGGTAGATTTGGTTTTGCATTTGCTTTTGATGTAGTTTGATTTTGTTGTTAGTTGTTTGGGGAATTTTGCTTATTATTGTGTTTCTGAAAGAAACTGTCATTTTATTTTCCATACAAACCTGAAACATTCTCTTGGACCCAATGCCTGTTTAGTTGATGTGATTTAGTAAGTAATTTTAATTTAAAAGAAAAGTGAAATAGATCTTCATCAATGACACATGTAAAACCCATGGAATTGTGTGCTGGCTACGGAAGGAGGGGAGGGGAGGGAAAGAACATGAATCTTTTAACCATGGAAAAATATTTTAAATTAATTAATTAAATGAAATTTTCCTAAAAAGGAAAAAAAAAGAAAAGAAAAGCGACTAGTACTTAGCAAAGGAATGGGTTAGTGGGAGAGGAGGGAACTTAGGTCACCAAATCTTTCTTTGTGGCTCCAACTCAATTAGCATATTCAAGTGCTTGATGCCTACAAGTGACAGCATTCTGTACCAGTCCATTAGAGGGACAGAGATGTGACGGGACCTGTGATTTCATTAGCATAATTTCCAAATAGAGGAATTCACTCTTCCATGCAGGTTAGGACCTTCTCTGCAACTTATAATCTGAGAAAGCTAAAGTCTAAAGCACTGGAAAGTTAGGCAAGCTCTTTTTGTGAAAGAAAAAAGATTCTTCTAACATATTAGATGTTTGTTTACCTAATATAAAAAACTAGTGGAAGTGGAAATGAAAAAAAATAATGGAATCAATTCATTATATTGTCTGCAATTTAGGAGAAAATTGGTTTGAATTTTCCCTCATTGAATTAACTGGATTTTTAACATCGTATAAATACAATGTTTGAAAATTTGGGGCGATGTTTTGCCAGAGTCCCTACAGTCATGGTAATTATATGTGTAATTCTGCCCTGCCCCTATGATGTTTTTTGAGGAAAGCTTTCAACAAAAGCGTTTATTGGGTTATTTTGGTGGGTTTTACTGATTTTTCCCCCTGAAATTCCCCAGGGTATAAATACCCTCAAATCTCTACTTTGCACAGCTTTAGAATTTAGATCTTGTCTTCAAATACAGCCCTAGTCCAAATGGTGAAGGAAATTATCTGTTTTAGGGGTGGCCCAGTGGATTCAGAGTCAGGCATAGAGATGGGAGGTCCTGGGTTGAAATTTGAACTCAGACACTTCCCAACTGGGTGTCCCTGGGCAAGTCACTTAACCCCCATTGCCTTACCACTCTTCTCCCTTTGACCCAATACATATTATTGATTCTAAGATGGAAGGTAAGGTTTAAAAAAAAGAAATAATCTATTTTAGGTATCTTTCCCTTTATGCTATCAGTCTACCCTCTCTATCTCTTCTTCTCTTACCCATTCCAACCCCACAACCCCTATAGATTTTATGGAAAATGCTTTACTTCCTCATTGACTAATCCCTCTTAACATATTAACTGATCATTGCTTTAAGTATGACAACTTCATTTTAATATTTTTAAATCCTTACCTTCCATCTTAGAATCAATACTGTGTATTGGGTCCAAGGCAGAAGAGTGGTAAGGACTAGAGCTAGACAATGGGGATTAAGTGACTTGGCTAGGGCCACACAGCTAGGAAGTGTGCGAGGTCAGATTTGAACCCAGGCAGAACTTCCCATCTCCTGGCCTGGCTTTCCCATCTACCAAGATGCCCCCTAGTTGATTCTTTAAAGTAAAAAGCTTAAGGGATACAAAAAGTCTAATATTAGGAATTCACATTGTGAGGCTGGAATTTTTGTCCAAGAGAATGTTACCTGTCACCCCCTCAACTCATACCACCTATGTGCCTGACTGTGAAGCCAACCCTACCAGGATTATAACTTTTGTGATTGTTTAATATGGCAACTAAACAAATATATTCATTAATTGTGAAGATTCATATCTTGCACTCAAGAGCTACTCAAATGGAGAATACTACCATGAATTAATTCTAAATTAAATAGACTCCAGAATGTTATAAAAATGTGAAACCTTTTTGATCTCCTCATTCAAACTCCCAATTTTATAAATGACCCAACTGAATGAGGCTGAGAGAGATGGAATTATTTGTCCAAGGTCCCAATTAGTAGTTAATGTGGGACTAGAACCGGGTCTCCTGATTCACTGTCTCATGCTCTCTTACTCTACTAGTCCACAAAAATTGAATTGCAAAATTTTAAATTTCATATATTACAATTTCTTCTTTATTCTGAGATTCCATTCCAGTCAAATTGCTGATGAGTGAGCCCAAATTATTCATCTGAGTTATGAGTAACACCCTAAGTTCCCTAGAATTAAAGTATAAAATTCTAAAATAATATTTATTTGTCAAGTTTATTGCCAAATTCCACTAGCGGGAATAAAGAGTCCTTTAGCCCTAGATTGCCTTTGAACCCCACCTCCACTTTTTACAATCAAAAGAAATGCTTTTATCTCCCTTGTGAATGAACAAATGTAGTATTTGTATTTGGTAGAACTCCTGTTTGCAAAGAACAGAAACTGTTCTCTAAGTCTTTGTGAAGTATGTCACTATGAGCCCTTTAACTTGCATCCTTGTGAAGTGAATATCCTCATTACAAACACATTCTTTGTTAGTCAAAAGCTAATCATAAGTTTACAAAGGCTGATTGGGCATTTGGTCTGTGACTAATTTCTGGCCCCAACACAGAAGAGACTGTGAGGTACTAGATGAGCTACATGGATTTTAAGGATAAATGTTATGCCCCCAAATATCATATATTTGTCTAGTTCTCACTTTTGGACTGAAAGAATGCATTGCACGAGAGGTGACCCCACTAATTCCAAGAAACACCAAGGTTTCTGCCAAAGCTACAGCTGTTACTACAGTAGCAAAAAGAAGCATAGTGAATTATTTCTGGGGGGAAATGCAATATATTCTTGGTAGTTGTTTAGTAATCCATTCCATTTACAAGTGTGCACCCATGATGAAACAGGTTGATTAGTATTCTAGCATCTGCACTATTTCCACCAAATTGCCTTTGTGGATAATAACCTTTGTTTTGGGGGGATAGATTTTATTTTTGTTTTTTGAGACTGGGTCTCTCCATCCTGCCCAGGCTCTAAATGCAGGAGCTACTCAGTCTGCATCTCAACATAAATCAGCATGGAAGTTTTTCCCAATCTAGGCCAATTTGGCCCTCCTTGCATATTGCAGGTGGAAGAAGTGGGTGAGACAGAAGAGAAGGCCGCCATATTGTTGCTAGATTTCAGGTCAACACCTGGCTTTAGCCCTACTGTGCTCAGAACTGCTGAACTCAAGCAATCCAGCAGCCTCCAACTCCCCAAGCAGCAAGCACTGCAGATGTGAGCTATCATGCCTGACTGGATAATAAAATTTGAAACAAGAGGAATTTTTTAATTAAAAACAAAAAACAAACTTTATTATCCAGCATCAGAGCTGACCTCAGGAAGACGCTAAGAAATTGCTTATGTGCTATTATTTAAAGGGTACTGAGAAGAACTGTTGTGCTCCAAAGCACTTCCTTCCTTAGTCATTTAGTGCTTGAGATTCTGCCACTAGAATTTCCTTTAGTGCAAAATTCCAGCAAAATGTAATTCCTTAGGTACAGAGATTTTCATTTTTGTCTTTGTCTCTTGAGCAGTCCAGCAGAGTGACTTATACATAGTAGGTATTTAATAGAAGATTGTTGAGTTATAACAATTTTCACATCATTTCGAATAAGTCTGAGATATTTTTCTGGGCAACCAAGCACAGTGGATAGATTGCTAGGCCTGGAGTCAGGGAGACATGAATTTAAATTCATCCTCAAGTACTTAACTAGCTATGTGACCCTGATTAACCTCTCTTCCTCTCAGTTTTCTTAACTGTAAAATGGGGATAATAATTAGACTCTACCTCCTAGGGTTGTTGTGAAGAGCAAAGGAGATATTTGTAAAGTGCTTAGTACATAGTAGGAGCTTAATAAATGTTTGTTACCCTACTTTCCTATGAGCAGAGCTTACTAAAGGAATAGGAGAATACTTACATTTAATAGGATAGAATGGTAGGTTTTACTTTGGAGATGTTGGTTTTGAGACACCAGTAGGTCAATATTTCTAGAAAACTCAGTTATGAGTATCATAAACTCAAAACAGAAATCAAAAGTAGAGATATCTGTTTTGGAATCATTTACATAGAGTTGGTAGCTGAAACTATGGGAATAGAAGAGGTTGCCAAGAGAAACTAGTGACAGAACTCAAGAAAGACTCTTGTTTACCTCCATGTAGTGGGCAGAAGAAAGAAACAGACCCTATAAAGCAGACAAAGAAAGGGCATGGAAGCCAAGTAGGAAGAATAAAGGGAGTGAGGAACAACATCAAATACTTCAGAGATTACTAAACTTTCTAATCCTGAAAGTGGGCAACTAGTGGAAAGAACACTGGGCCTAGAGTCAGGAAGACTCATCTTCATAAATCCATCCTCAGACACTTAATAGCTATGTGACTCAGGGTAAGTCCACTTAACCCATTTCCCTCATTTGTAAAATGAAATACAGAAGAAAACAGCAAACCACTCTGGTATCTTGCCAAGAAAACTCCAAAATGAGATCATGAAATCAGACAATACTGAAATGACTGAACAGCAGCATTCTTGAAAGTAAGACCTTTCAGAAATAAGACATCAAATGACCATTAAAGTTTAAAACTGAACATAGACTTTTGGAACACCCTGTATTTAAAAATGCTACTGACTATGTGGCCCCTAATAAAACATGTATAATCTATATCATATTGCTTGCTGCCTTAAGAAGGGGACTTGGGAAGGAAGGAGAGGAAGAATTTGGATCATAAAATGGCAGAAAATGAATGTTTAAAATGTTTTCTACATGCAATTGAAAAAAAATAAAACTATTTGGAGTGGGGGGCGGGGAAGGAGATGCTTCTGACCCACTTTCAAAACTCTATAGAATTTCCATCTAGCAAAGTAATGGTTTCCCCTAATTTAGAGGTCTTCAACTATTATATAGACATATTATAAAGACATATATAGATATAGATATAAATATAGATATAGATATATGTCTATATAAAAGTGTGTCTCTATAATGGTAAATTGCTTTTCTTTTTCCTAATGGCTTAAAAGGACCAGGATCACCAGTAGCAACCAGTGAGGAGAATAGCCAGATGAAACACTGAGAGCTTGTCTTGTGGTTGAGAAGATCTGCTCAGATTTATCCAGAACCTTTAACTCTTTTCCCCATTTTGGTCAATAGCATGAGTAAAAGCTAGCTATAAAATGGCGACCACGGGTTCATACTGAAGTCATTGTTAGGGCAAGATACAAACATGGGAATTGACCAGAGCACATGGCTTGTAGTCAGAAGAGATCTGAATGTCAGTCCTATCAGGTGATCACCTGATCTGTCTCCATCAGATTTTTTCTTTTGAGGTGACTTCAAAATTTTCTCGTAGAACACAGCTCATTGGCCCAGTGGATTCAGAGCCAAGCCCAGAGACAGGAAGTCCTGGGTTCAAATCTGACCTCAGACACTTCCTAGCTCTGTGACTCTGGGCAAGTCACTTACAGCCCATTGCCTAGCCCTTACCATTCCTCTGCTTTGGAAGTAATACACAGTATTGATTCTAAGATGAAAGATAATGGCTTTCATTTTTTTAATTGTCCTATATTTGTCAGTCTTTGGGTGATGTTAACACTAAGATTATTAATGCAATCCTTTTGGTCACTGGGCAGCAACTGATGAAAGCTTTCACAAAGTTCAAAAATTGACCAAAATGATATAGAATGAAAAATGATAATTATGTTGGGTCGTAATAAGAAACATCAATATTTTTCATTTTAAATAATTAACATTTCAAATATTCTTTTCAGTAATGTTGATACATTTATACTTCTGAAATTATTAAAGCTTTAAACTGCACTTAGATTTTTGGAACATTTCATATATTCATCCTAAAGCTGCTGCCATCTAATGACATCATTGATTGGCAGCTAGATTTGAACTCTCCCTTTATCAGAATTTTTACCCATTTTATATGCTTTCTTTCAGTAAAATAGGGTTACAGTCAATTTGGCCATCCCTTAGATCCCCATCCCCACTGCTGTACTAATCAAATGCTAATCAGTGCAGAGAAAATGCCGTATAATACAACTTTCTAAAGGACCCCTGCAGATCCTTTATAAATTAAAAATAAAATGCATCCACTAAGCACAGGACGTACGAAGAAGCGTTAGCTATTTCTGAGGTGGTAAGAAAGCATTGCTTGCTTAAGAGAAGTGGACAGAGAGGTGTCTGGGAGTTGGGTAGAGCCCTGAGCATCTCTTCTTCCCAGTGTCTCATCAGAAGATAGGCAGCTGTGCCTGTTTAGCAGTCTAGGAGGGAAGGACACCTAGCCTCCACTTACACAAATGAACTTATTAAGGGGATTTACAAAGTAAGTCTGCTTAATCAGAAGGGAGGAGAATGAAAAGAGGCTTTCTTACTCAATCTTTGGTAGCATGCTGGACAATTAGAAACGTCATTTTTTCTCTGCCATTGTAGCCCTCGGTTGGGGTCAGCTCTATGAACTAAAATACAGCTGGCAGTTTGAAGCAATAAGGCTGTTAATTAGCCTACAGGGAATGGAAACTCCAGGAAGAGGATTTTTATGTTCTCCAGTCCAGCCTTGGGCTTGTGCTATTGCCTCGACCCCGATCCTCTGAACTGACATGCTTTGGATATCTGTCGATTGTAGATCTGAGATTGTGACCAGATATGCTTTTTTATTTCATAACCAGAAGTCATTTGACCTGGTAATGATTTAGGATTTTGGTCTTTTTCAGGTGGAATAATAGTTTCAGATAAGGTCAGAATTTATTTAAATAAACATGGTAGAGGCTGTATCTTCAAGGGAAAGAAATATAATACCGATTTCTTCATTAAAGCTACTTCTTTAATGAATTTCAGTCTATAGGTATGAAGTATCCATTCTGTGCAAGGCACAAAACTAGGAAAGCCAAGATAAAAAATGGCACATTCCTTCTCCCCAAAGAATTTATTATTTAATAGAACAGATACATAAAATGTGTACACAAATAAGCATGATAGAAGATAAAATGGTAAGAAACAGCATGGGATTGTGGAACTAGAACTAGTCTTGGGCCAGGAAAACCTGTGTTCAAATCCCACCTCAGTCACCTACTGACGCTATGACTGTGGACAAGTCATTCATCTATCTGCTTGATATTCTAGGCAACTGTCTAAGACTCCATGTTACAGAGCAGTACTAACATGGATTAGAAGAGAGAGTTTCCTCACCTGGAACATGAGCATACCAGCGGAATCAGAAATCTGGTCTCCCTCTCTGTGATGAAAATATAATAAAGTGAAAGAAAGATCCAGAAGGATGCTTTAAGAAACTTTGAGAAGCGAGAGAAATCGTCCATCTGAGGTATTTGTGGATGATAAGATGATCAATTTAGAGCTGAAAGGGACCTGAGAGGTGGAGTCCAACTCTCTCATTTTACAGAGATATTAAGTGGCATGAACAGGGACATGGCCAGTAAGTAGATGCAGGATTTGAACTCAATGACTTCCAGTCCAGGGCTCTAACTATTCTAAGGATGGTTTCATGTTTCAGTTAGACCTTTCTGGAAGATTCTGACAGAGAGGAGGAGTGAGGGCTCTCCTGTTGTGGGAGGTGACCAGAGAACGGTCAGTTTGCCTGGAATAGAATGGATATGACATGGCGCCTGTGAAAACTGGCTGGAAATGGAAGTTAGAGGATGAGCAGTTTGGGGATTATGCTTCAGGCAACAAGGAGCTGCTCCAGGGTGTTGAGCAAGAGAACAGCAGGACCACACTTGTAAATTAGGAAGATTATTTAGGCAGCCACAGCAAGCATGAATAGAAGCAAGGAGAGGCCAGAATTGGGGAAACCACTTAGAAGACCTTGAACATGGTTCAGGTGAGAAGCCTTGAACTGAAGGCAAGAAACTCAGTTAAATAGAAGATGATGACTGTAGTCCAAGTGAGAGGTGGCCATGGGAAGAAAGAGAATAGAATTTTCAGGACTTGGGTGCTGATTGGAGAAGAGGAAAGAATGTTTCCAAGGTTTCAATGCTTCCTTATTATCTATGATGCCAGATTTATTCAATGGAGAAGGGCCATTTCTTTGAACTTATTTTTTTATGAGTAAAAATATCAGTTTATTGTTTAGGCCAGCATCATAAGCAATAGAGGTCACTGATCCTTTTTTTAACATTTATTAATATTCATTTTTTAGAAAAGTTAACATGGTTACATGATTTATGCTCCCACTTTCCCCTTCACCTCTCACCCTCTCCCCACCCATGGCCAATGCGCATTTCCACTGGTTTTAACATGTGTCATTGATCAAGACCTATTTCCAAATTGTTGATAGTTGCATTGGTGTGGTAGTTTCGAGTCTACATCCTCAATCATGTCCACCTCAGCCCATGTGTTCAAGCAGCTGCTTTTCTTCTGTGTTTCCACTCCTACAGTTCTTCCTCTGAATGTGTCTTTGAACTTATTTTTGAGAGGTGGTCAGTAGATGAAATATAAAAAGTTTATTTGGCAATATGGGAAATGGTAAGAGTTCTAGATTAAAGACTGAAGACTTGAATTTAAATTCTGGCCCTACTGTGTGAGACATTTAATCTTTGTGCAAAACACTACCTTTCTTAGGCTTTATGCTTTTTTCAGCTTCAAAATGAGGGTTTGGATGAGAGGCCCTCTAAGGTTCTAAATCTGCCATTTATCATTCAGCATATGCCACACAATATTTCAAAACTAAACTGATATTTGAATTTGACATCGCTGCTCTGGGGATACTAAGGAAAACTATGGCACGGATAAGGACCTCGGTAGCTAATAATTTTGTAGAGGGAAAGAATAAAAAGAAAATTTAATTAAATAAAGTATTTTATGTGTTTAATTTTACGATACATGTCATACTTGAAAAATTTTTGCTGGCAAGTTTTGCTGCCTTACATGCAATTCTTACCATTCATTTCACATAGCTATTAAGGAATACAACAAAATATTGACAATACTTTCCTTTCTTTTATATTTCACCATATATTAAAAGTCACATGAAAGGAAAACTTGACTAATGATTAGTTTTTTTCTCAGGTTACACAAGAGAAGACAAGAGCTGCACATATTTAGCAATCAATCTGGTCACTATTATTCAATAAAAACCTACATAATAAAAATGGTGTCACCCACTGAGATAATGTATTTTTAATTACTCCGATGGGAGAGTAAATCAAATAATATCTCTCTAAAATAAACACAAGGGATAATAAACCATTTCCATGATTATGCCACCCCAAATTAATTTGGAGTTAATTTTGGGCCAGAGAGAGAAAAAGGGTGTTCCTAATGACCATGTTGACTTTCTTTTGATGCTATATTTTTGAGATGTGGTGCTTTTCCAAACTGCCAAGCACTAATGGATCTGGACCCTGGCTTAGAAGGTTGAGGTATTAGATCATTTTTAATCAGACTAATCCTTAACTTTTGTTCATGCTCACTTACAGATTGTTCCCCGAAACTGCACAGATGTGAGAACTGTAATTCCAGCCTTGTAATGTCATCTATCTGGCAACAGCAACCCTGTCTGCAGTAGTTAACTGTCTTTTTTTATATTTGACATGGTCTAGTAATGTTGCAGAGCTTTGCTGCCTCAGATGATGACTATCAGCAGTTTCTAAAGCCTTTTCAAAAGGGCTAGAAGAATAGATAATGATAGAGCACAGTGCTGGAATAAGGAAAGAAAGAATGAATGGATATTCAAATGTTGATGCAATTTTGTTCCCCCCAAATGATTACAATTCATTTGATTTGATTGGCTTTTTCAGGCTTGGGTTTTAATTCTTTATTGTTTAACTTCTGGAAAATGCCATTCAAGAAACATATGTCGGTATGAAACCCATCAGAAATGTTTAGACAGATGAAACCCCAAACAGGAGAAACAAATACTTCTGTGAATACTGTTGTCCATTCTTCTGTCCTACATCAATAGTTGCTTATGCAACTCTTTAAGTATGTGAATGATCCTTTTTTTCCCAACTTTGCAGAAAGTGGTTTTTAAAGAGAGACCAAGTCTTAGAATAATACATTCCTGCCATGCTCTTGCCATTTGCTGGGTACTGTAGGGTGGAAGGGTGACGTACACACTCCTAAGTACTACGGGAGCCAGATTCAAATGTAATTGGGAAAAATTTAGCAAAATAAATAAAAATACCATATAAGATAGAGAATGTTAATACATGATTTTCTACAGCCATAGCCAACTGTCAGGAAATATTAGGTATGTTTTGATGGCCTTTCTTTTATATTTGAGTCTGACATCACTGCTGTAAGGGATACTAAGGAAAACTACAACATGAATGAGGACCTCGGTAGCTAATAATTTCATTGTGGGAAGAATAAAAAAGAAAAACTAATAAAATAAAGTATTTTATATATTTAATTTTATATGTCACACTTGAAAAAATTGTGCTGACAAGTTTTGACAGCAATTTTGTTGTTGCTATCGATATCAGAGACAACTAGATGGGTCAATGGATAGGGCATTGAGCATGGAGTCAGAAAGACCTGAATTCAAATTTGACCTCAGACATTCACTAGCTGTGTGGTCCTGAGCAAGTTTCTTATTCTGTTTGTTTTGATCTATCAGAGGAGGAAGTGGCAAACCATTCCACTATCTTTGTTTTTTTATTTGAAATTTTTATTCAATTTATTAATTTAGAATATTTTTCCTTGGTTACACGATTCATGTTCTTTCCCTCCCCTCTTCCCACCCTCCTCATGTAGCCATGAGCAATTCCACTGGGTTTTACATGTGTCTTTGATCAAAGCCTATTTCTATTTACTAATATTTGCATTAAGGTAATTGCCTAGAGTCTACATCCCCAATCATATCCCCATCAAACCATATGATCAAGCAGTTGTTTTTCTTCTGCATTTCTGCTCCCACAGATCTTCCTCTGAATGTGGGTAGCATTCTTTCTCATAAGTTCCTCTGGATTGTCCTGGGTCATTGCATTGCTGCTAGTACAGAAGTGCATTGCACTCGATTGTACTACAATGTATCCATCTCTGTGTACAATGTTCTCCTGGTTCTGCTCCTTTCACTCTGCATCAATTCCTGGAGGTCTTTCCAGTTCACATGGAATTCCTCCAGTTCATTATTCCTTTCAGCACAAAAGTATTCCTTCACCAACAGATACCACAATTTGTTCAGCCATTTCCCAATCAATGGACACCCCCTCATTTTCCAACTTTTTGCTACCACAAAGAGTAAGGCTATAAATATTTTTGTATATGTCTTTTTCCTTATGATCTCTTTGGGGTACAAACCCAGCACGTTCCACTATCTTTGCCAAGAAAACTCCATGGACTGCTGTCTGTGGCATGCTACTGGGCCACAATGAGTCAGATGCTACTGAATGACTAAAAAAATAATTGATGCCTTAAGGATAAACAATGTCATCTTTCTCATCTTTACTGCATTTTGCAATGTTTAATACTATCATAGGAGACATAGATAGGTAACCGGAGCCAGGAGAACTGGGGGTCAAATCCACCTTGAAACTTGGCAGCCATGTGATAAGGCAGGCTAAATAACTGCTCTGAGCCTTACTTTCCTCATCTGAAAATGGAAGTCATAAAACTCAAAGGACCTAGCTTACAGGGTAGTTATGAAACTTTGAATGAGAAGCACTAGACAGGGCATCCCAGAGCATTTTATTTAAGCCTGAATAATTTAAAACTGCATATTTTGGGGCACCCAATATAAACAATATATTATTATATCATATTCACTCTATGAGAGTAATTTATAAACCCATCCATCTTCTAATTTATGAAATCTGTATTCATTCCCCCAAAAAAGCATGATATTTTTCAGCTTCCATACTGGAGCAGAGGTGCTAATCCAAACTATTAGTGAGGAAATTTCTTCATATCTTTCCTGGACACTAAGAGATCCTCAAAACCACCATTTTCAGCTCTAATGAGCATTCTCCATTATAAAGCCTATATTCCTGTTGGTGAAGAATATCATGGCAGGACTTGGAAGCCCCACTAAGATTCTGAAGGTATAACAACAAAGTTTTGAGTTCAATTCTGTAGTTAAGCACAGTGTTTGAATTTGATTATGTTCATCTAGAAATAATTTTTAATGAGAATTTAAGCTTCTTTACACTCTAAATCCCAGATATTTAGCTGCTGCCTTGACTAAAATTAAAAAGAATTTATTCCCAGATTTTTCAGTGTCTCCGCTAGTATTATTGCTGAACTTGAGCTGGGATTATTCTGTGGACCTCACTATAAATAGGGTACTTCGTTCACCTGAGAATGGCACTCTCATCTCCCTACAAGTGAGACAAAGAGACAAAAGGGGAAAAAACCACTCTCAGTGAATAATAAATATATCTCTTATAGCCCAATTTATGACTTTGAAGCCTATGAAACAATTAGATGAAGAAATCACTCAGATCTCCTCCCCACCAGAAAATAAGCTCCTCTTTTATTGCTCAATCCTGTCCAACTCTTTGTGGTCCTGTGGATAATAGCTCTACATGAGGTTTTCTTGGCAAGGATATTGGAGTGGTTTGCCATTTCCTTCTCCAGTGGATCCTTTTGTCAACCAATCAGAGGTTAAGTGTCACACAGCTAGAAAGTATCTGAGGCTAGATTTGAACCCAGGTGTTCCTGACCCTAGACTCAGTGCTTTTAAGCTCTGAGCCAGAGCTGCCTCTGTTTTCTAAAATTTAGAATTAAGCAACAGGTAACTACCACAATCCAGCTACTTCTTTGATCAAAGGGAAATCCTGAGGAGCCCTTTCCTCTCCTAGCCTACGAGGGGCTAGTGAAGAGCTACTATAGACATCTGCCAGACTCCAGTAAGATGGCCAGTACAGTGCCTAAATAAATCTTTTTAATCACATTTTTCATTTTAAAGCAAATCATTAAGCCTGTAGATAAGGAAACACGCTAACCATGTGAATTCACATGAATTTTTTAAAATTTATTCTTGGAGTTCATAATTGACCATTTAAAAGTTTCCTATTCATTTAGCTAGATTTCAAAATTTGGTACTGCTACCCTTCTACATTGTTGAAAAATTCAATTCAATTTTCAAAGTGCTATTAAGTAGATGCTGCTTTATACTTATTTGAACAAAATATAATTGTTAATAAGTATGAGAAAGCTTCCCGAGAAGCTTTAGTTTTTGAAGCTTTCCATGCTTTCTCAGGTTTTCTTGAGATTTGAAAGCCAGATCCATGAGAACATTATTATGTGAGCTGTGACTATAAAATGGCATCATTCATTTCTTAGACAAAAAGATGAATGTATACATAGCCAAACAAGAGCATCCTTCAGAGTAGTAACCTCTCCCTTTGAGCAGCTAATCATTTATTTTAATGTTGTTGCTGCCACTGCTTAGTCTAGATAACCAGGACCTTTCTGGAGCCATCAAAAGAAATCTGTAAGTTAGGAAGAGGGGCAAGTGTGGGCAGAAAGATAGTGCATTCGCTTAGAAAATATCTGAGTTGAGATATCAAGCAGGTAGCTGCAAATATGGAAGAGATCAGGCCTGAATAAATGTATTATAAATTATATATGAAATATATAGTATATATAATAAAAACATAATATAAATTATAAAAGTTTATAGCTAGAAAGGATCTTTGTGGTTCTGTTGTTTCCACTGTGTCAGACTCTTTCTGACCCCATTTGGGTTTTCTTAGGTCCATTTTATAGAGGAGGAAACTGAGGCAAAAAAAGATTAAGTCACATGCTCAGGGTCAACCAGCTAGAAAGAGCCTGAGGTCAGATTTGAATTAAGGCTTTCTTGACTCCTGGTTGAGCACTCTGTCCACTGTACGAACAGCTGCCTCTAAGTTCCAACCAAAGTGGATTGCATGGCATTCACCTTACATAGTCTTGTTCTCTAAGCCAAACTGGCTACTTTGCAGAATGAATCTCTGCAGTAAATGGAAGTTTTATTTATTTAGGCATTCAAAGTTCTGTTCACATCTGCATGATTACAGAAAACATATCTGTAGGCTAGTAACCCATAAGGAAATTGAGTAAGATGGTAACTCAGCCCTTTTTTTCATCTCACACATTTCCAGTGGAAAGGATTTTGTTTTGAATGCTTTTTGTTGGGTTTATTACTTTTCACTTAGAATATTTTTGTTGTATTAAAGCTTATTAACAATTCTGTGAGCAGTTATGCTCCCTAGTCTAAGCAAAGCCTAGTTACAAATACTTTTAATTTAAAATTAATATAAACTTTCTCAAATATATGAATTCCTCCTTCAAAAAAATGTATTCTCATGCTGTTCCCTACGCTTATACATGCTGCTGGTCCTCCCTCCTCAGGCTTCCATCTCTTAAATTTCTATCCATTACTTTAAAGCCCAAATGCTGCTTCCTCCCAAAGGCTTTCCTTGGTTTCCCCTATCTTCAAGAACATTCAAAATTCACATAGCATTTTGAATTTCCTGTGTACCTGCAATGTATTCTTTTCTATTACATAGTTTATCTGTGTACACTGTATTTCCCCATTAAACTGCATGCATGAAGACAGCAAGTATTATATTTTATCTAAATCTTGTGTCTATCCCCAGAACCTTAGACAGTGACTTATGCACGGTCACTAAATAATTAATATTGATTGTATTTAAAGAGGGAATACTAATGGTTAATGCTGTGAAAAAAAAAAACACCAGACAAAAGAATTAAACAATCCCTTCAGTTAAAAACGTAAAAACTTAAAGCTAGCTCTTTTGAGAATCAAAGTAGTTTATGATGCAGAAATGAGTAAAATAGACTCCCTGGGATTTTGAAAGTGTCTGTTTTCCCAGAAACATCAGTATTTGTCTAGAGAGGTACAGTCTACCTAGGATTGGGGGAAGAGAATAAAATGTCTTTCACTTAGACTAGTTATACTTCCTATACATTGAATTAATTTTAAAAGTTTCAATAATCTTTTTCTAATCGTTGTCTGTGACCCCTTTGAAATATGTGTGTGGTTATAAAGCTGTGAACAAGCAGAGCAGTGGATAGAAGTTTGTTTTCCATTGTACTTGTACCCCCTCCTTCCTCCAGCTTCTTTCCCCTTCTTCACAACTCCCCCCACACACACTTCATGAATGAATAATCCTCAAAGGATGGCCTACGAAATTCCAGACTGCCAGGAAAGAAATGCCAGTGCCTTTCATGGATTTGCTCCTTTGGCAAGTTGCCAATATACCAACAAAACCTTGAGTATAGAAAAGCTTCATCTGTAGGTTGGAGGAAAATCACTTGATTTTATAACTGAAAACTGACATTTTTATTGCAATTAGTTAAATTCCCATTTTCACCAGAGGTGATCTTCATCTTCAAACTAAAGCTAAATAGGAAATCATCATAGAAACAGATGGGTATGGTGCCACTTTCCCCAGAGAATGTGTGTCTTCAGTAACTGAGAAAAGGTTTTTTTGGATAAAATTTCTTTCTTAAGGTGGGGGGGTGGGGAGACAAAAAGGAAACTGATCCATGTAGTACAGTGGACTTATTTGCCCTTTTTATAGAAACTCATAAACTACCTCCTGCATAGATGAAGGAATTTATCATCTCTAAGAGTAGCATATCCTTAAAAAGAATAATGAATGATTGTTAGATTCTTTACTTTTGTGCCCTTTTTATTTAACCATTTTAAGGGTTACCAAAGCTTTGCTAGAAATAGAGAAGCAGTAAATTTGTTATTGTTTAAATAGCAGCAAGTATAGGGGCAGTTAGGTGGCTCAGGGGAGAGAGTACCAGGTTTGGAGGCAGGAGGACCAGGGTTCAAACCTGGCCTCAGACACTTCTTAGCTGTGTGACCAGAGCAAGTCATTTAACTTCATTTGCTTGGCCTTCGGCCTTCTGTCTTAGAATTGTTACTAGGATAGAAAGTAAGGGTTTAAAAATAAATAAATAGCATCAAAGTGCAATGGATTGATGACGAACTTTGGGGTCAGGAAGACCTTAATTCAGATCCTGCCTCTAACACATTTGTGGCCTCTGTGCTCCAGCAAAGCTCTCTAAGACTGTATGTTATAGTTGGTTTTCTCATCTGCATAATTGGAATGAATTTCCATATATGAAGAGCTCAAAGGTCTGGATCAAAAAAAAATCATTTTTCAATATTGCCTTGGCTGTGTCTAAATACCCCTTTATGGAAAGTTAAAAGCCTTCAACTAATTGACTGTGTGTCCTACTTAGGATGTGTTTCTGTTTGTTACCTAACACCTTTATCTAACATCACATCAAGTCATTTCTTCATAATAGATCTGATTAGTGTAAAATTATTCCTGCTGATAATTTATGGAATTATTACATGACAGTAATTTTATAAGTATTGCGCAAGTGACAGATTATCCTGGCATTAGCAATGTTAATCTTCAAACTATCTCGCTAACAAACTGCCATCTGTGTGAGGAAATTCTTACAGATGCAGGCTATCATTTTAGAGGTGAAAACAAAAAAAAATGTAGTTGCCAAATGGAAAAATGAAGTAGATATGACATGTGAATGGTAGTTACTGAGGCAGCAAGGTGGTGCAGTGGGTAGAGTGCCTAACTTGAAGTCAGGAAGACTCATCTTTCTGGGTTCAAATCTGGCCTCAAACACTTACTAGCTACGTGGCCCAGGACAAGGTCCTTAACTCTGTTTGCCTCAGGTCTTCCTCTTTAAAATGAGCTGGAGAAGGAAATGCCAAACCATTCTAGGATTTTTGCTGAGAAAGCCCCAAATGGCATTACGAAAAGTTGGATGCCACTGAAACAACCAAAAGAGTTTTTAAAAAGCCTACTAAAAATTAAATAAGATATAACTTATCTTCCCTAATAATTGCAACTGTCCAAAATGGAATAAGCTGCTCTGAGAAATAACAGATTCTCCTGTAAGAATATCTTCAAGAAAAGATCGCACAGCCACTTGTACGGTTGGCTGGTTCTTGAGAACCAAAATGACATCACTGGGTTTGAGGCTGGTCAGTTACCCTCAGCCTGGTTTAGCCTGCCTGCCAAGACAGTTTACCATGGTGGGGCTGCTGTGTGTGGTACAGCTTCTCAGAGCCAGGTGGGCACCAAGGGAGGGAAGGAGCTCTGAACAGGGCTCAGCAAACCCTCACATCAGAGGTACGAGTCTTCTCTAAACACCCCCTCTGACTCACTTGTACGATATGTTTTTTGTAAAAGGAATACTGAAATTCTGTGAATGTCATACTATAGATCAGTGATTCCCAAAGTGGGCCCCACCACACCCTCGTGGGTGCTGCAGCGATCCAGGGGGATGGTGACGGCCACAGGTGCATTTATCTTTCCTATTAATTGCTATTAAAATTTAAAAAATTAATTTCCAGGGGGCTAAGAAATATTTTTTTCTGGGAAGGGGGCGGTAGGCCAAAAAAGTTTGGGAACCACTGCTATAGATCATATTTTCAGTCTTTTATTAAAATTCAACCTAATTCATTTTAGTCTCAGACCAATTTATATTATGCTTGGGGCTCACTCATCTGAGTTTCTCTCATTTATCAGGCTGGATAATGTGCTTTGTTGCTTTATAGCATATAATTCATTAAATTTTTTTTCAGAATTCATTTTCACTATTTTCCATACCTAGTCTTAGCAATTAATTCCTCAGGGTGAAGAACAACTGGAAGACTTTAAACCTGCACTCTGAATTTGAGCCAGTTGTTACACTTTTGCCTAGAAATTTTCCTTTTTACTTTGTGTTGCTCCCATATTATAAGAAACCACAAGCATTTTATATTTGATTATGGAACCAAAGCATAATATGTTCTTGATGTTGATGTCTAAGATAGTACACTTCCTAACTCGAATTAGTGAACAAGATTATTATTATGAACTCCTTCACTCCCAATTAGAAATTCTCTGTCTTCTTCTTCTCTCCATGTCCTTCCCAATCAAATTTTTGTTTCTCACCCTACTTGAGCCCACATTCTCCATCCCCTTCCCCCCAACACTATGGTTCTTTAATCCAAACAAAGAAAACTACCTTTCTAGGTTTAATGGGTTTCCCAGAATTCAAAAAACATTTTGTGCTGCTAGAGTTTTGTGGGCAGCTGTGACCTGAGAATCATTAGGATTCCATTGGCCTCCATGACTCTTGACTGTTTGGTACGCATTGAGCCTACCCCCAGAACTTCTTTTAAAAATTAAATTGATATTTACATTTTTGTTTCAGTTTAGTCCTATAGCTAATGAATGTCATAAATTATATAATAGCTTCCTTTTTGTCTTTTGTATTATCCCTCCATGGTGTCTGGAAAAAGGGTTGGAAATAAGGTTAATACTTTGATCACCTGGTTCATCTCTGTTACGGAAAGAAAAGGGATGCTGCTTGAATTACAGAAAATATAGTGGAGTTGAAGAAGTTCTGAATATTCAGTTATGTCATCAGTTGTACTGCCTTATACCTTAGAAGCCTTTCTAATGCCATTTTAAAATAATATTTATGATATTTCATTTTAATTCTGCCTCATAGTTTATTTAATCTATTATAGGTTTTAATAAGATAAATAATAAAGTAGTTTTCATTCACAAAAGCTATTCTCTCATATTTTATAGGTAGCCATATCAAGTAATCATTCAACAAACATTTTTTAAAGTGCCTGCTATGTGCCAAGCTTTGTCATTAGGCACCCAAGGCATTGTCATTGTCATTTAGGCATTGTCAGTTGTGTCTGATTCTTCATGACCCCATTTGGGATTTTCTTGGCAAAGATACCAAATTGGTTTGCCATTTCTTTCTAAAAGTCATTCTACAGATGAGGAACAAAGGCAAACGGGCTTAAGTGACTTGCTCAGGGTCACACAGCTAGTAAGTGTCTGAATCTAAATTTGAACTCATGAAGATGAACTGACGTGGAAAAGGGGCTCTATCCACTGAACCACCTAGGTACCTAGGATACAGACACAAAAATGAAATAATCTCTGCCCACAAGGAGGGAAATAACCCTTACTCTTTAAGTTATTAGACTAAATCTGAAATATATTCCTAGTGTAAAGAGAGGTCCCATAGGAGAGAACTGGCCTCAAAGCCAAGTTCTAGGTTCAAATCCTGCCTCTAATATAGACTAGCTGTGCAACTAGGAAAGTCTCAGTTCTCTAAGCGACTGTCTGGGACAATAAAATGCACAGTTGGTCTTGACCTCAGAGCCCCTGTGCTAATGAAAGCTCAGATTCACTCCCAATCCCACTTTCTATCCTTTTTCTACTTACTCTGAAAGGAAAGAAATATATTTCATTAAAATATTCACTTTGTACTCCTGCCCTTGAATGAACAGGCCAGTCTATTTGCAAGCTGGAATCTGGGTAAATAGGCAGCTTTTTTACTAAGATATCTTCTGTTTCCTAATGCAATAATACCTTCAGGGGGAATATTGTTATGTTAGAGAAGGAAATGGCTTCACCTCATGATGAATAAATGAATCCTTTCCTTTTTTACCCTCCAGCTTTAGCTTGTAAAATGGTTGTCACACGGTCAGATTCTGGTAATCAGCATTTTTCTTAATAACTTGCCTTGTAATAATGTGCCCGGGTAAATGTATATTATAGACATATAATAAATTCCCAAATAATCTCTTCTTTAAAACTAAGTAAACTAAAAGGTTTGGGAATGGAGTATTTTAATGACAAAGATATCGTCAGAGAAATAGAAATATCTTCTTTTATAAACTTAGATTTTTAGTCTGACTTTGCAGTGTGTTTACCAACTCCTGGAAGTCTCCGGGAAACATGGAATTACAGGAAAGAGAGAAAAGAGAAAGGCAAGAAGGGAGAAGGGGAAGAATTCTATTTATACAAGTGTAACCAAGCATCTTTGTTAAGCTCTAGTTTCCATATGTATTTTAGGGAACTATGGGATATCCAGAATTATTTCTAGCCCTTAAATACGCTTCCTATGTGCCCCTGAATGGCCATGGAAGCCCGGAGTTCCTTCTTATTTTGAGAGCAGCAAGTGAGGAAGGGGCGGGGCGGGGCGGGGTGGGGCGGAGCTGGGCGGGGCGGGGCGAAGAGGAGTCTGTATGCACTTAGGGAGGGAAAAGCTGCCTGGCCCAGCCCCTCTCAGGGTGGCTTCTGGTGGTCTGCTTTGGAGCATGGGGCAGCGGCAAAAGCCACGTGGAAAATGGCTACAGTGGGTGCTCCAAGGGTTTCTGGGAGTGCCCCCAAGAGCGCACAGCTGACTGATCTGGTTCTTCCGGGCAGTCAGATTGGGACAGCGTGGTGGCAGCAGCAGCAGCAGCGCGGGCGACCTGAGTTCAGGTAGAATGCCAGGAGGCAGTGCCAGGCTCCACAGTACTAAGGGGAGGCAGCGCGGGGAGAGGTTTGGTGTCTGACGATGCCCGGCTCTGCTCCTCGTTACCTGTGCCGCCGTGGCTCACTCCTTTGCCCTTCTTCCCCTCCGTTTCCTTATCCTTGAAGAGAGGAATGAGGCGGCTAGGTGGCTCAGTGGATAGAGAGCCACGTCCTGGAGCCTGGAGGTCTTGGAGCCTGGAGGTCCTGGAGCCTGGAGGTCCTGGCCTCAGATGCTTCCTAGCTGTGAACCCTGGCCAGTCACTTCATCCCCTTTGTCTAGCCCTTGCCGATTTTCTGTCTTAAAACTGATAAGAAGACCAAAAGTAAGGCTTTGTTTGTTTTTTAGATAGAAGAGCAGTTAAGGCTAGGCAATGGAGATTAAGTGACTTGCCCAGGGTCACACAAGTAGGAAATATCTGAGGTCACATTTGAATCCAGAACCTCAAGTCCCCAGGCCTGGCTCTCTATCCAGGGAACCACCCAGCTGCCCCTTAGAAAGTAAGGATTTTTAAGAGGCGGAGACAGAGACTGAGGCTCAGAGACAGAGGTGTCTGCATGATCTTTAACCCTGGCCCTTCAGGCTCCAGCGCCTCGAGGAGCACCTAGAACTGGCAGCCTATAGGCGTGTCTCCCTGCCAGATCTGGGGCAGGCGTTTTGGCTGGGCTTGCTTTCCTAACTCTGGCTCTAAGGGTTCACAAATCAGTTCCTGGAAGCAGCTCCAGATGCCCTTACAGGGCGCAGCAGCTGGGAGCCAGCCCTGGAGAGAGGAGCTGAGGGCTGCCATGGCTGCTGCCCCTACCCCTACCCCTGCCGCTGCCCCTGCCCCTAAAGGGAAAAAGGTATTGAGTCTTCCTTTTCCCCATGCGTGCGCATGTACATACACACACACACACACACACACACACACGGATAATGCAGCAGTTGGAAGAATGCCTGCCTTGGTGGGTTCGGAGGGGGTGGGGGCTTAACTAAGTCCTTCCCCCCCCTACCGCCCCCCTTCCCTTACTGGGGGGAGAGGGGAGAGGAGAAGAAATAGATTTAAATCACAGGGCTAGAAAAAAGGACACCATCAGGAAAGCTGGTAACAACAGCAATCGTGAACTCCGGGAGGAGGCAGAATTTGGAAATTTGACTTTGATATTGCTTGGCAACCCAGGATTAGGTTATTTTTGGAGCGATGATTTAAAACAGGATTTGATTTAGTTCTAATCCTTCAAGAACCCTGTTTCTAGGATCAAAGGATCTGAGTTCAAATCCTTTTTATGTCATTTTGGTCAAGTCACTTCACTTGCCTGGGCCTCAGTGTTTCTAATTTGTAAAATGGGGGACTTTGGTCAGATGACTCCCAAGGTCTATATGTATGATTCTATACATTTCTGTGAAAATGTGTTATATATTCTCAACATGGTGAGGTGGAGAAAGCAAAGGCTTTGGTACAGAAGACTCTTTGGTACAGACCCAGCTCTGCTGCTTACTAGCTAGGGGGTGCCCTCTAAAACAAGGAGATAAGATGCCCTCCTTGGTAATGTCCAGCTCTAAAATCTATGACCCGTATAATCACTTGGCAAAGCTAAAAAGCATGAGAATCAGTTTGTAGGGAGGAAAAAAGAATTATACTCCCCTCCTCACCACTCCTCCCTTAAAGACAGGAAAAACCAAATTACTTTCTAATGTGTGTCCTCCTAGATAAATGGGAAAACACATTTCAATATATGTAATAGGTCTGAGTGAAAGTGATAAATGACCTTATTCAATTTTGTATAAGAGAAATTTTATTCTCAATATAAAAGGAATTCAATATTTAGAACTCCACATGTTGGAAAAAAAATTAAGACTGTAAGAGTGTTTAGGTAGTTCAAATGATAATCCAACCTTTATTGATTGATTTTTTTTTGCTGGTCATGAAACAAAGAGTGAGGGCCTGAGCCTAGTGTCAGATGCATCTGTCTTGCTTGCATGAGAGGCAGTGCAGGTCTTGGAATCAGGAAAGATCTGGACTTAAGGCCAGCGTCGGGCTCTTAGAGGTGTCTGACCACTGCTCCAAGGAGGAATTTAAGTATTTTATAGGCTTTCGAGGTCTATAAAATAAATGCTATTCCTATTATTGCATGTGATAGCTAACCTCTAGAAGGAATGAAGAGGTTCTCTAAAATAATGGGGTGTGCTCTAGAGTTCACTAATTTAGAGTTTTCTACAATAATAAAAGGATTTGGTTAGGCTATCTAGCCCAGCACCTTCTATGGACAGAGGAGGAGAAAACTGAGGCCTGGAGAACTAAAAATGACTTCTCTTTCTAGCATCACAAGGGCAGCAAGGGAAAGAGTGGGATAAAATGATTCCTCAGGCATTGAAAAACCATGGACTTCTAAAACAGACGTTATGGGGAATGCGTTATTTTGCAGACTGATTTCTTCCAGTTACCGGAGCATTTGCTTTGTGACAAGAATGTTTATGTCAAAGGGGCAGGATATAAGAGGAGAGAGAGATGAGAGAAGGGGAGAGAGAGGGAGGAAAGGAAGAGACAGAGAGGAAGAGAGAGAGGGAGACAGAGACAGGGAAGAAGAGAAGGGAGTGAGGGAGAGGGGGATGAGAAAGACAGACAGAGGTAAAGGAGAAAGAAGGGGGATGAGGGAAGGAATAACAGAGGCAGAGTGATAGGTGGAGGAGGAAGGAAGGGGAAAGCAGAGGAAGATTGGAGAGACAGAGAAAGAGTAAGGGACACAGTGAGAGAGAGAGAGAGGGGTGGGAGGGAGAGGGAGAGGGAGAGAGAGAAAGGGCAGAGAGAGAGAGGGGAGAGAGAGAGAAAGGAAAACAACAACAACAACCCTTAATTCAGGATA
Organism: Gracilinanus agilis; assembly: GCF_016433145.1. NCBI lineage: Eukaryota > Metazoa > Chordata > Mammalia > Didelphimorphia > Didelphidae > Gracilinanus > Gracilinanus agilis. The sequence continues at coordinate 149,306,406 of NC_058134.1, forward strand.
ATGCCATGTGATACAAAGTGATTTAATGTTTCTCTCCTCACTAGAAAAACTCAATAGCAGATTGGTACTGGCATGAAGTCATTAGAAGTAGACTGAGTCCGTTTCAGCTCTACCCAAGTAGTAAATTTATAGTAATTTCAAAATTTGGACAGTAATAGCAACAATACTACACCCCACAAAAAAAAAAAAAACAACAGCAACCCTGTAAAATATTAACAAAACTCAGGGATCATCACAAAAAAAAAAAAAAAAAAACCAAGCTACAGAAAGACTTTATAAGAATTCCCAGCACCGTAGCAGAAGGTGATATCTAGGATATTCCTTTTATCACCATATAGTCATCATTGCATGAGGCCAGTCAGCTTACTTCTTAAATGTACAGTGAGAAGAAGAAGAAAAAAATCTTTCAGGAAGGAAAAGTCCCAGTTTGGTGAGTCTTTTCCACCTCCAGTTTCAGTGACTTATTTTTATCTTTGTGAGGTGAGCATGAGTCAAAACCTGGTTTGTCAATTCTCATTTTAATAGCTCAATGTCTGACAAGTAATGTGAAATCAAGGAGGGGAAATAGTGACTTTTAATGGAAAGAACAAAAGCCGAATATAACTGATACACTCAGCCTGACTTGTGTAGGCAGCATTTTCACCACCCATTACTAAAAGATGAAATGGGAACAAAGATGAAGCTATAGACAGATTTGAATTTGAAGTTAGGTGTAAATGAAGCTTTTAATGTGGCAGAAAAGAAGTATAATGAAGCATGGAAAATTGTCAATAACTTCAAGAAAACAGTTCTTCCAAGTGACAATAAAATTGTTTATACAAGAAAATGACAAATGTCCCATAAAAGTTCTATACTGACATTCTTTGACTTCATTTATTTTTGTCACAATACTCTCAGCCTCATAAATTTCTTCACTCTAAAATTCCTCTCAAAAGAAATCAAGCTTTTTCATGAACTAATTTATTGTTCGTTGTTTTCTCGGAGTCCAATAAAGTGAAATGGGTCCTGGATGAGGGATCCAAAGAATTAGGTTAAAATACTGACTCTGTTGCTTTCTCCTTCAGTGACCTTGGACAAATGGTTTAAGTTCTCTGAGCCTCAGTTTCCTTATATGTAAAATGGAGGGTGGAAGGAGAGGAGAGTTATATGAAGAGGTCTCTAAAGGCCTTTCCACTTCTAAATCTGTAACAGTGAAATTAAGTGAATTCTTTTCTTTTTCATTAGGATTTTAAATTTTATTTATTTATTTTTTAAACCCTTACCTTCTGCCTTAGAATCAATGGTTTGAATTGGTTCCAGGGCAGAAGAGCAGTAAGGGCTAGGCAATGGAGGTTAAGTGACTTGCCCAGGGTTACACAGATTTGAACCCAGGACCTCCCTTCTCTAGACTTGGCTCTTAATTCCCTGAGCCACCCAGCTGTCCCCAGGATTTTTTTTTAAAAATAGAAATGGATATTTAAATTGACTTCTCTATAGTCAGGGAAAGACTTTGAATTTTGACTGCATTGAATCCTGTGAGGCATCATCCTAGATAGGCACCATTGATCTATTCACTAGCCTAGGAAGGTGAGGTAGGGTTGCTGCTGAGTCATGTAGTTTCTCTTTTCTAAATAAGAAGAGCTTATAAAATTATTACAAAAAATCAAGATCCACTGAACCTAAATTGTCACACAACCTATGCAAAGTTCATTTTCCTCTTTGGTAAATATGAGAAATATGCTGCTTTCTGAGAGGAGGCCCTTCAAATGCAAAATGGCCAAAAAAGTTATAGTATGTGAAAGAAATGGAATATGATTGTGCTGTAAGAAATGATGATGGGGATGGTTTCACAAAAACCTAGGAATACCTGTATGAACTGATGAAAAGAAAAATGAATAGAACCCAGAGAATAATTTATACAATTACAATAATATTGTAGAGATGAAAGACGTTATAACTAATTAGCACAAAGACCAACCACAATTCCAAAGAACTCATCGTGAAACACGCTTTCCTCTCCTAGATGGAAGCTGATGGACTCAGTATACAAACTGAAGCATATTTTCTTCTCTTTCTCTTTCTTTTTTTTGTGTGGAGATTTGTTTTGTGAAACTATATGTATTTGTAATAGGTTTCATTTTTCTGGCCTTTTTTTTTTTGAGGTTGGGGAAGGGAGGGAGAAGAGAATTTGGAACTAAAAAGAAAATAAAATTGAATTTGAAAAAAATTTTAAACCATCATTTAAAAAAAAAAAAAGAAATGTGCGGGCAGCGAAGTGGTTCAGTGAATTGAAAGCCAGGCCTACAGACTGGACATCCTGGGTTCAAATCTGGCCTCAGACCCTTCCTAGCTGGGTGACCTTGGGGCAAGTCACTTAACCCCCATGACCTAGCCCTTACCACTCTTCTGCCTTGGAACCAATATGCAGTATTGATTCTAAGAGGGAAGATAAGGGTTTAAAAAATGACAAATGAATATTTTTATATTATTTTATGCCAGGTGTTATGCTAAATATTTTATTTCATTTGATCTTCACAACAACCCTGGGAAGTAAATACCATTTTATTATCTCCATTTTACAGATTAGGATACTGAGGCAAACAGAGGTTAAATGATTTGCCCAAAGTCACATAGCTAGAAAGTCTCTGAGGTCAAATTTGAACTCTCCATGACTCCAGGCTCAGAGCTTATTCCACAGAGCCACCCTTTCTATTGGAATAGAAAACATCTCCATTTTAAAATAAAGTATATGTTGTCCTTTTGTCACATTCAGCTTTTATTATTTTTAAGTGCCTGCAGTACATGGAATTCATTTAACTGGGCAGGCTGGCATGGAGTTTAAGCAGTTTCCCTTATGCTAATATTAGTCATAATAAAAATCCTATAGGCATAATCAGGAGACAACCTGGTGTAGGAGAATGAGCACTGAACTTGGAGTCAGAGAATGGTTTAATATCGACTCTGTCCTTATATATCAGGGTGACTTTGGCCAAGTTCCTTAGTTACCTTGTCTGGGTCTTAGTTCCTTCTTCTCTAAAAGGGAGAATGAGATTAGACATAAATGGTTAACAAACTAAAATAAAGCATGTCCCCCCTTTCATGCTGCCCCTTACCAGATCTCACCATCTGCCTCCTGTTTCCTCCTTCTCTTTCTTCTTTTTTGTTCCCTTATTTTTTATGCCAGGAAGATAATGCCTACCGGCAGCAACTGTGATTTGTACTTGACATAAAATAGCCCTAGGCTGGAGTGGAGTTTCAGCAGTTTGATCTGTGTTCTACCTTCCACCCTGACAGTGACCTGAAAACTCAACACTCCGTGTTTTCTCCCCCATGTCCCCAGTATACTTTGGCAAAATGCAGCTTGTGTGATGAGGATCACAGGACTAAATCACATAGAAATCCCCTTCGAAGAGGCAATGAGTCAAAGCAATAGAGCTGGCATCCGGCTATGTATATGTAGAACAAGTGGTTTGGGCACTAATTAAAGAGAAAAAGGAACCTCCAGGCAATCTGCCTTAACAACATCAACAACTGTACCAGGTATCTGAAATTTATGTCATCTATCTGTAATTCTAAAACTACCTCCTTTTTTACACATTCCACAGCCTTTTTGTTGCTTTTTTCAACTTTAAGGCTACCTTTGATATTCATTTTGAGCTAGTTACACACACACATCCAATATTCAAGGACAATTTTGTTGTTCACTTGTTTCATTCATGTCTGATTCTTCATGATCCCATTCGGAGTTTTCTTGGCAAAGATACTGGAATGGTTTGCCGTGTCTTTCTCCAGCTCGTTTTACAGATGAGGAAACTGAGTCAGACTGGGCTAAACAACTTTTCCAGGGTCACCCGGCAAAGTGTCTGAGGTCACACTTGAACTCAGGTCCCCCCGACTCCAGGCCTGACACCATATCCCCTGTGCCACCTAACTACCCCTCGAGGGGTGGTAAGGAAACTTACGCTGTGATTTGTTTCAGCCTCGTATCCCTTATTGGGATAGTAATGATGCTCTGAGTCTCCTGATGGGGGGATGCCGAAGGGTGGTTCTACATTTTCCTCAGGCATAGCTTTCTCAGCAAGATTCAAAAGTTTTTCCAAGACTTACATTTTGCTTTTAACACATAAAAAAACAGTAAAAGTACTGCATTGTACTCAGGACACTGACTTTCAGGTTCAAAGCTGCCTGTCACCCTCTCCTTCATAGTCACACACATACATATATACAGGCATGCAGATATGAGATGAGATCTATTTTGCTTACTGAAATTCTGCTGTTTAAAAAAAAAAAGGAAAAAATGAACTGATTTCTCTTGGGTTTTCCAAAGAGGTGCTGATAATTGTATGATGATATTCAATGGGGGAAAAAAACACTCTCAAAATAACAGATGACAATAAAATGCTTTTATGAAAACGATTGCCACCTGGATGTATTCTACTTTATTTTTTTCTAGGAAGCTGAATATAAGGATACCATTTAGAAAAGTCAAACCTCAAAACCTGTTTTGTTTTCTTGTTGAAGTAGTTTAATCATTATTACCATTCATTCTTCATAGTCTCTTTTTTTCTTTGAAATATTGAATCGTTTTACATTCTTTGATCTCTGAAAACAGGATTGCTTCTATTACATTTGTTTTATCTCTTGCTAATTAGCCTGTTCATACCCAGACATGAAGGATCTATCATTTTGTCAGGGGAACTTCCAGAACCTCTAGATTATCCAAAGGCAAAGTAAGCCAGAGCTTGGAAAAATGACTCATTCTGGGTGTCAGAAGCTAGTGTTAAGGGCCAAGTTCATCCAGTAATTGACGAGTTTCCATTTTCATTTTGAGCCTTGGAACAGTTTTCCATTTTCCATTTTAGAAATTGGCCAATTGATTTCATTTAGTTTCTGTTTCATAGAGTGGGTAAAGTAGGTTGAATAGGAGGAAGAATCAGGAGTACTCTTGGCTTTGGCTTTCTCCCCCATTTTTCCCCCCAGTGAACTGTTTTAGAGGAGATTGAATGGAAGCTAAGTCTTCATTCACCCAGTGATCAAGTTTAATATTTACCTCAGTGGTTGGAAGTGAAGGGGGCCATAAATCAGAATCTCATCTTTATTCTTTGTGGTCTTTCTTTTTTCCCACCACAGTTCTCTCTAGAAGACTGAATCCTTCTTTCTGCTCTTAGGTTTTATTTTCTACCACATGGGAAATCATCAAGAAGTAATGCATAAGAGGATGCTTAACTGGACTCTCCCAACCTCATTTTTCATTTTAATCCAGTTTGTTGGTGGTCAAACAGAACCATTTAATACCTTTCATTCATCATCAATAGAAGTCTATGTGATGTATGGAAAAATTGCTTGTTAGAGTGTTGATTTTCCTGAGGAAAAGGAAGGTGCTGCAGCCATACTAATGCAAAATTTAGTTAAAATCCAGTTTAGTTAAAAAGAAAAGAAGACAAAAAAGACATGAGATTGGTAATAACATTTTTCTTGGTCTGGTCCTGAGATTTCATTGTTGTAAGCTCTCCCACAAAGGAAATCTCTCTGACCAAAAACCTAACCACCATTTCTTCAATATACTGTCTCAGAGATTTTAAGAGAGATCAAAGGTGGTGCAATGGAGAGAGCACTGGGGCTGGAGTTTGGAAGACTCATCTTCCCGAGTTCAAATATGGCAAACTACGTCTTGACCCTAGGCAAGTCATTTTGCCCTGTTTGTCTCAGTTTACTCATCTATAAAATGGGCTGGCAAGGGAAATGACAAACTATTCCAGTACCTTTGCCAAGAAAACCCCAAATGAGGTCATAAAGAATTAGACATAACTGAAAAATAATTGAACAACAAAGTGCTTAACACAGTGCCTGGCACATAGTAGCTATTATTATGGGACTGGTTTATCAAAGCACACACCATTCCTTTCTTTTTAACAAATTGCAAACAAAGTAAAGTGATAGCTGTATGTACCATCAGTCCCAATCACTCATTTTAGCCTGTTTTGCTTAAGTGTTTTCAGTGATGATGCTTTACAAGGGCTAGAATTGTGGGTTTGTTTGGGTCTATGGTATATTGAAAAAAATTTACAATAAGGAATATTTTGTTAGAAAATAAAAAGGCAATTCAGTGGAAACAAAACCACAGTATAACTAATCATTTGGTATAATGCTGATGGGGTGTTTCCTTGGGTTTATTTTTCCTTTTCTGCTAGTGGTTTGGGGTTTGGTCTTATTGCCATCTTAGTATCTTATGAAAGATTCTCTAACTGGTTCTCTTGAACCCTCATAAGAAATCACATTTACTTTGTAATTTAAAATTTGCTAAACTCTTTTCTTATAACAACCCACCGAGGCAGTATATATACTGTTCCCTCTTTATAGATGAACAAACTGGGATTCAGAGGAATGGAAAGAGCACTCTGTAGTTAGAGATTCTGAATTCAAATCCTCCCTTTGACGTTTACTGATATGTGACTTTGGGCAATTCCTTAAACTTCTGTCTCTTTGTCTGCAAAATGAGGGGTGTTGGATTTAGTGACCTCTAAATTTTCTCGTATGATCTTCGGGAAAATTGCCATATAATCTACAGAGCCAGGGACTTGCTGATGATGACATAACTAGTTAGTGTTTGACAGGCACCCTGACTCCAGGTCAGTTACTCTGTCTGCCTTTACAGTACTTTTTGCCTAGCTACCAATATGTGCAGCACGTGTGGGGAATGGACATAGGTCGTATGAACAAGAACTGAGTCCCAGCACCTGCATTATTTACTCTCTCACCCCGTCTTCCTTGGCCCCCCAAATCCCTTGGGCCTGAAGGCGAGCCCAAAGAACCACCAAACTGAAGAGGAGACAGAAGAATTGGAAAGGATGGATAAAGGCACCATCCCTGTATGCTGGCGCAAAGGGGAGAGGAACAGCCTTTTTTTAAGTGGCTTCCTCATAGGTTCACATCCTTACCAACAAACTCAACACTGTTAGTCCTCTCCCTGTGGAATGTTATTTACAGCATCCCACATTTATTCTTAAAGATTTCACATCAATTGTCATCTTATGTGAGAACGTTTCATTTGTTGGGATTGTCGTGTCAAGGAAGAAATGTGTGTGGGAAGCGTTGACAACCAGATAGAAACATGTGTGTTACAATTAATTAAATCTCTTTGGGGAAAAAAAAAATTCCTCCCTCCTCTGACACATGCTGGCTCTGTTACTCTGGGGCTCTGTGGACTTCTCAGTTCCTTAGATAGTTCTCAAAGACATTAAATTGCAGCATGGCTACCAGTCTGCATTGGTTTAAGGGATTTTTTCTCTGTGCTCTTCCTAGATAAAGGAAGTAAAGGGGTCCAAATAAAAAAACAAAACACCTTATTGCAATTTTCAATACTCTTTCCCATGTCAGAAATTCCCCTTACATCCTTGGGTCTAAAAGTTCTTTAAAATGAATGTTGCATGGATTGGCCTAGTTTTGCAACTCTTTTGAAGTACCTCTCATAGATTTTCTCAGACTGAAATTTTTTTCCTTTTTACATCAAAGACTCAAATCACTAAACCCTTTTGTTTATTATGCTAAATACTGAATGAGAGAAATAGAGGAAGAGATAAGCTGGGGAGGATCTGGTAGAGGAGGAGTGTCCAAGATATCTCAATGTATAGGGCACATCTGCTCTTTGTGCCCAAATAATCACTAGAAACCACCCCTCCACACATGATATCCCAAGGGGTTATTTTTTTCTTTTAACGGTTACATGAAGCCTTAAGAGAAGCTGCCAAGGATCTTGGAAAGAATGTTCTATGGAGGGCTCCATTTTGAAATTTACTCTGGTATGAAACTAGAAACAGGATCTTTACTTCCTCAAACATTCTCCTCGTTATTTTAAAAAGATAATTGCTGTAATTCAATTCAGAGAACACCACAGTTACATTTTCTGAGGATTGTTCTACAGTTATGGATATGCACAAAATGTGTGGCTTCCTTCCTGTGTGTTAGTCATGTTATCATTTTCTAACTATTTCTCACCTTCTCTGCTAGCAAGCTAGCCATATAAGAAACATACATACGTACATAGATGATTGAGAGAGAGAGAGAGAGAGAGAGAGAGAGAGAGAGAGAGAGAGAGAGAGAGAGAAAGAGAGAGAGAGAGAAAGAGAGAGAGAGAGAGAGATGGACAGAGGAACAGATGGATAGATAGATAGATCCCTGTGTAGTTTAGCCACAAAATTTATGATCGGTTATCTCAACAATAATAGGAGATTTGATGTTTTCATGGTTAAAAATTTAAATGTAAAAAATAGGTTACATTATGCAAGTTCAATTGCTGAATAAGACTTCTAACATCATTCACTACGTGAATGCTAATCATTCATTCATACCACTCACTGATGGGTCATCATAGAAGTAATTAATGTGTCAAAAGGACAGGCCATCACATAAGAATATTTATCAGCTTAGAGAGTAAGAAGATCATATTACATATTGTTCAGCCCTTATCGTTAACTGCCAATGTATGACACCAAATACAAACTGAAGAGGAATATATGCAATAAATTAGATGTACTTTTAAAGAGTATAAATTCTTGCTTTGGATTATATGGTAAGTAAAATATTGCTTTCCAATTGGGGTTAAAGTGCTACTTATTTAAAGAGTCATTATTTGAATCTTAAATCTAAGAGTAAATGTGGGTAGTTTTTTTGTTTTATCTTTTAATGAGTTTATTTAATTGGCAATTGAAATAGGGGATAGGGTACCTCTGTTTAGAAAGGCAAGCTTTACCTTGAAATAAATAAACAAGGTAGTGAGACATTTATTTTATAGATGAGATAAAAAAAATTGGTTAATAAAAAGTTAACTGAAGAAATACTCTCCCTCTCCTCAGAATTTCTATTTGCTACATAATAGGTATGTAATTTAAAAGATATTTAAAATGAAATAAATGTCTAATAATATTTTGTTTTGCTACATTAACCCTTTGCTCTTTTTTTAGGATTACTTTTTTCAGTGATGTATATTGAGGTCCATTTTTACTCTCTGGGCTTTTCATGAATAAGGATGTTGTACATTAACCTTTTTCTTTTGTTTTATTCAAATAAAAATTATGATTTTCATGTAACCTATAATTTTTGGCAAGTGATTTGTGAAAAATTGCATGTCTCTAGTGATTTTAACAACTTAAAGGAAAATCGTTTTGAACAGAAATCATACTCATTTCTGTTATTTAAAAAATAATTTAATATGATTTATTGAAATTCATTTTACTTAAATATGAACATACATTATTTTCCAAGGGGATGCAGAAGGCAAATTTATTCTGAAGAGAAGAGAAAAGACATTTCTGTAAATTAATAAATATATACATGCATAAAAACAATAATCTTTCTTGGTGGGGAATATAAGCATCTCTCATTCCTACTGAGTGAAAGGCACAACTTTCCTATGCTGCATTGGTTTTTCATTGTGATTGAGTGCTTAGGACTTAATCCTATCTGCAGGTATCACCCTCTGATAGCCTGAAAAATTAGGTATGGTACAGATGCATGGGGAGTGGGTGATTTTTCATGGGACCTATAGAGGAGCCAGAGGGTAGGGTTGAACATTTGCTTTCTCTTTGCATACAAATGGAATCCACTTCATGGCTAATGGTGCAGCTAACATGGTACTACGGAGAGACCTCCCCTCATCTTTGTTCATATGAATGCATCATTGTGGGAATTCAGTATTTGTCACAGTAAGCGAGCCTTAGCCTCAATTTTATATTTTAATTTTTAGATTCTTGTTTTTAAGAAAGGTTTGACACTGTAGCAAAGGTTTTAGACTAGAAAGCAGGAATCTAATGTAGGAGTCACTAATGAGTTGTGTGACCTCAGGCAAATCATTTCATCTCTGTGGGTCTCAGTTTCCTGATTAGCAAAAATGAGGGTCTTGGACTAGTTGACCTTTTTAGCACTAACCCTCAACATTTATCACTCTATTCTTTTGTAGGCCTAAAATAAATCAGTACCCAGCCCACGCCTTGCACAGAGAAGATATTTGATAAACACTTACTGAACTGCCCATCATTTTGCTTAAAATTATGCTTATCTCATCTTTGTTTTCAGGATTTCTGTTTCTGTGTTTATTTGAGAGGTTATTAGTTTGTTATTTTTCTAGGATTTTAAAAAAATGCCTGCTTCATTTATTCATCTTCTCATTCTATTCTATTGAATTTAAACATTTCTGCTATAGCAAGTTACTAAATTATTTTCTCAGTTATAAAAGACAGAAAATGAATTCGTTTCAGAAAAGTTAAAAGGTAATAAACTTTTCAGGTTGAATAGGTAGAAATGTAGCAGTCTGGACTTGTAATATTGACAAAATATAGTATGAGAATTTGATTTAGGAAGGTCTTTGAGCTTTAGAGTTTTTTAGCACCTCTTTGAAATCCTAATCACTCAAACAAGAGTGTTACATTGGCAGGAACCAAAAATAACAGCCAACCTGCCACTTATTTTCTCTGCCGTTAGATCTATTTTGCTTTATTTGGACATGCATGGTATGCCCAAAGCCAATGGAACTTCTAGATAAAACTGCAGAGGTAGATGATTTGTGCTATGGTTGCTCTCCTCCTCCTTTCTCCTTGAAGTTTGTACATGAATTCAGAATCAGCGTTTCAATGGGAAAATTAGGAGGTGTCTGCATAAATCAGATGAAGCAATATAGATGCCCAGCAAAAATAAGTACAGTTTGAACATGGTGACCTGTAGGATGACTTTGATTTAAATTGTCAATATATTGGTGTATTTCCATGCACATTTTCCATGTTGCAATTAACTTTGGATATTCTTGTCTCTATAAGACAAAGAAAGAAAAATGACTAGATACAGGAAATGTGAGAAAAGTTTGTTGGGTAAAAGTTGAAGGTTTGTGTGGGTCTTCCTCTCACCATTGGTTTATATATTTGTCTTCTTTGTGTGCCTTTGTTTAGAACTAAGCAGTGTTCTGGAGCAGTCTTGGTCTGTTAGTCATTTCCTAAGCACCTACTTTTGCCAAGCTCCATGCCCTAGACATTCAAAGCTCTAGAGATTCATAGAAAAGAATCTAATGGAGGAGATAAGTGCAAGTAGCTATGTACAAATAAGACACAGACAGGATAATCAGCAGAGAGAGTGCCCTAGAATTAAGGAGAATCAGGGACCATTTTCTGTCAAAGGTGGGATTTTAGTTGGGACTTGAAGGAATTTAGGGTAGCCCTCTGTGTGCTAAAATGCAAATACAGGTGATGGTGTTTTTCAATTGTATATGTAATATGTGCTTATCCTCACACTCAGTATATTTTAACTGATGTCTGTTCTATCAGACTGCTTAGTGATTGGCTAATGATCCATCAAGTCTATTCACTAAGACTGTAAAAGCTGGTTTGTATATTATTTATGTGTATGTAAATATAGACATGTTATCTCGCCAAATCCTCCTTGTGCTTCAGGAAGGGCCCTTGAAAGAAGTAGCCAGGTAGAGGGAGAAAAGCACTAGATTTGAAGACAGGTATCACAGGTTTAAATATATTGCTTCACTGGACCTCAGTTTTCTCAACCATAAAACAAGCAAATTGAACTAGATCATCATTAAGGTCCTTTCTAGCTCTTTAGTTTGATGATCCCTCAGGACATCCTGCACACTCTTAACCCCCCACTGATCTCTCCCTTCTCCATCCAACTAAACACTAATTAAGTCTTTAGCAAGTTCTTTAACACTCATCTGTAAAGTAAGAAGTTTGAACCAGAGTCAGAAATGGGTCCACATATGTTGCCTGAGTGTGGCTCATTGGGAAATATTTAACAAAATAAGCAAAAATATAATAACACACAGATAATGTTAATTTGTGGTTTTTTAAGCCAATATACAGCCCACAGGGACCTTTATATATAGTTTAATGGTCTCCATTCTTATTTGAGTTTGAAATCACTCTACTAGATGACCTTTGAGGTCCCTTCTAGCTCAAAACCTTATAAAAGACTATAAGAATCTAACTGTGCTAGACATTGGATAGGCAAAAACAAAACTATCCCTTTTCTTTAAAAAAATTTTTTTACTATCCCTTTTCTTGAGGCCATATTCTACCAATATGAGTTTTTCTGACTTGATATAAGGCCATCTTCATCATCCAATAGATTGTTTCTGTACTGTTTTTCATTAGAATAGAAAAAAAACTATTATGATTGATACTATAATACTGGACCAGCAGTCAAAAGTCAGTTTTGCACCCTCGTTCAAACATTAACTAGCCACATAACTTTGGGCATAGTCCAATTAATAAAAATGATATGTTTATAACCAAAAGTTCTTCTAGTTCTGTGTTTATAATTCCATGACAATGATTTGATCAGTAACAACCTAGAAGGGTTTGAAGCACAAGTATCTACCCAGTGAGTTAAAGAATAAGCACTCTGACACTGAACTGTCACACCTGAGTTAAAAGCTCATTCTGAATCTATACACGTTTGTTTATCTTTTTTATTTATGAAATAAATATCTGTGTGAAAGCCATTTCCCTCTCTGCCCTGTAGGGGAAATCCATTTAAAGGTCCACATTCCTTACAACGGAGATATTACTTGAATAACTTACCTCCCAGGGAGGTTGTGGGAAAAAATGCTTTGTAAACCTCCAGGTGCCTTATGTATGGCATTTATAATGATTTTTGTGGTTCTGCAGTGAAATTGGCCATTTAATGAAAATGTTCTTGACTCAGCAAAATCCAGTCAGTCTGATGTTCTATCAGCTGAAAATGCTTTTAAACCAATCAAGCAATATTTATTGTCTACTATGTGCCAGGCACCGTGCTAATTGTTGGGGATACCAAAAGGGTCAAAAGATAGTCCCCACCCTCAAAGGAACTGATAATAGAATGGATACTCATAGACTTCAGGGCATGGCAGAATGCTAAGATCCTATTCTGTTCAGTTATCATTTTGGTGCTATACATTTATATTTTAAGGAAAACACATTCAAAAGTGTAGAGTTAAGAACATTCAAGGATTGTTCAGGCAAATGAAGAGACTAGAGTAGCTAGAACACAAGTAACTAAGTTTCAAAGTGGACAGAATACTGGACCCAGAATCAGGGAGACTGAATTACATTCCAGCCTAACCTCAGACATTAATTCTGTGAGAACTGTAGGTAAGTCACTTAACTTCTCTCGCCTCATTTTCTTCATCTCTAAAACAAGGATAATAATAGTACCCACCTCTTAGAGTGAAATAGTGAGGATCAAATGAGATAATTTTTTATAAAAAGCACTTTGCAAACCATAAAGTACTTTATAAGTATGATCCATTATTATAGATGAGAATGGAGAGAGAGAGAGAGAGAGAGAGAGAGAGAGAGAGAGAGAGAGAGAGAGAGAGAGAGAGAAGTAAGCAGTCAGATCATGAAAGGGGAATTCTTGAATTCTAGTCTAAGCATTTCCTAATTTATTTCTACTTAAGGTTTTTGAGCAAGGAAATGGGAAAGTATCTAGTCTGGGACATTAGAGGGATGCAATAATTTTATATGATACTACATTGATATGCATTCAGAGCAGAAACAGATCTGCTGCAGTGGCTCAGGCAAGAGGTATTAAGGACCTAAACTAGGATGGTAAATGAGTGTTTTGTAGGCTGAATCAAAGGTTTATATTTTGGTGGAATCTTTAGAGTATTCAGTTAGTCAATAAGCATTTATTAAGCTCCTCGCTTGTGTCAAACACTAGAGCTACAAAGAAAGACAAAAAATAATCATCCCTGCTTTCAAGGCTCTCTTATCTAATGGAGGAGACAACATGAAAACAACTGTACAGACAAGCTATATGCAGAATAAATTGGAAATAATCAATAGAGCAAAAGCACCAGCAATAAGAGTTCAGGAAAGGGTTTTTGTAGCCGGTGGGAGCTTCAGCTGGGTCTCAAATAAAGCTAGGAAAGGAAGGAGATATAAAGGAGGAAAAAGAGTAAGCCAGGCATGGCAAACAGCCAGGGAGTGTGCCTGGAGTCTGGAGACAGTCTTGTTCTCTCTCCCCTCTATATTTCGTAAGCTCCGTTCTTTGCTCTTCTCAAGACCTAGGGCTTTAGAAACCAAATAGAAACCACACAGTAACATCCTAAGGCTCTTGCAACACAAGCACTTTAAATGAAATAATCATGATGATAAAGATTAGAGATTTTGTGTTGCACAGGCAGATACAATAATTTACAGGAACTCAGATGATTGTTTGAAAGGACTTTCATTTAAGGCTAAATACACAAAAGTTGACTGCTCAGACTTCATGTATACTTTAAGAATGTTATTCTAAGCTTTGAAATTCCACTGTTGATTTCCATCACTTTTAATAGATTATTACCATTAGTCTTTTATCCTTTTCTTCCAGTCCCCTGCATGACATTCATTTAAATATTGTCCACGGATCCATTGTGGCCACAAGGAAAGGAAATTCAGTTTGCCCATCTCAGCAGGAATTAAGCTAATGCCGTTTAAAATCATGCCCCAAAAGAAGAGCTTATCTGTACTCCGAACTCCTTTGATTCTCTTCCTGTGCCAGGTGATGAGTGCCCTGGAAGTCCCTCTTGATCGTAAGTATTCATGTTTTAAAGCTTTTAGGCCACGCAATCAGAAGATCCCCAGCATTAGCCATTCCTCCGAATTGTCGGGTGTGAAGATCTGTGTTGCATAGAAAAGCAAAAGCAAAAGGAATGTTGTTGTTACCTTAAATACATGGCATTTATTAACATTAGAATGACAGGGCTCATCAATGGATGAAAAAAAATTATAATTTCAAAAAATAAATTTTCATCCAACCATCCTTATTTTCTTTGCTTTCTGGATTTAAAAAAATGTCCTGAGCCAATTAACATTACTTGGTCCAAGGCATTCTTAAGTTTCTGATTCTTTCATTAAGGGAAGCACATTGTAGAAATGGGCCACTTAAGTCTCCAACCTATAGTTGTGCATGACTTTCTTATGGAAGAGGAGTATCAAGAAAAGGTGTCCCTTGCCTAGGAAGAGTGAGTGGCTTTGCTCCATCATTTCTCCCACTTCTAGCTCTTTGGTGGATGACTAGGATTCCATCAACTCCTCCTGCCCCTTATCTCTTCTTGAGCTGGCAGTGCCATGGAAAGGGGATAATGTGGTCTTTGGCCAGCTCGTTTCTCCTCTGTGTCTAAAAAGAGGGTGAATTCTTAGGAATCTGAAAATTCTAAAAAAAATCTGAAAAAATTCTGAAAAACAACAGTTTTAGCATGATTTTGCAACTAGGAAATGCATTATTTATCTAGTTTCATGAATTAGTCATCCTTGATGAAGAATTTAATTAAAGAGAAAGTTGGAAATTGAAAATCAGATAAGTAATTTGTGAGGTTCCTGAAAAGGAAGAATGATGGTAGTGACTACATTATATCTGCTCTCTCTCAAATGGGGAATTATAGGCTATATATCCAGGTCCTGATTAGTGCGAATAATGAATCCTGTGAAGTGGTCCAATAATTTGAATTTTCATTGCATATTTCTACTGGGCTGGAACCAATTGCCTTACATATAATTATATTTTGAATAGTGCAATCACTTCATAGGATTTGTTATTCCCACTAATGCTAATCTGGACCTAGGTGCATTTTCTCTGGCTTGTGTGTCACCTCTATAAAAGATTCTAGGTTGTAATTGGGTCCCTTTCTTAAAATGAAAAACTAACTGTTCAGAAGCTGGACAATTATAACCCCAATTTATTGATTTATGCCTTATCCTTAATCTGCATGACCTTCTTAAATCTATTAACTTTTTGAATGGAACATCTGTTTGACAGTGTTTTCAAGGTGAGGGAAAGATAACGTTTTCCTGAGGCTTTTCAATTGTTATAATCACTTTCTGCCACAGAGGCTGCTACCACCAGTAAGAATACCAATGGGTGGGCTTCTAGGAGGCAGCTTGGTTTGTACCTCATTCCCTTTTCTCTGGCACTAGCATCCAAATCAAAATCCAAGCCCACTATTTTCCTCCTTATTTTCAGTTTTCCCATTAGTCTAGCGAGCTTAATTTCAATTTTAAAAAAAATGACCTATGGCTGAAAATCTATGGGTTGGCAAAATGTGGCTCCTCGTTGAACAGATGCTGAAACATGGAGAGGAGAGAGATAGCCTTGAAAAAATGCTTTTGTTCTTTCTAGTGCTAACGTCTTCCTCTTAATCTAACTGCTCACAATTTGAGGGAGATAGTCACCTGCAGCTAACCCAATTATCTCTGCTAATAGAGAAGTATAATTGCTATGAAAGAAATCCACAGATAAACCCAAGGCTTCTGACCAACCATCACAAGTGCTACTAACAGACAGCAATGGAGACCCACTAGAATTTTGTATTGGTACAATTCCTTCCCAGCCTGGTAGTCTTTTATCCATTTTCCACCAATTCCTGGTCTATTCTATAAAGTAATCACTGGTGAAGGGAGAAATAGTCAAACAGGAAGTAAGAGTAGGGGGACAGAAAGGAAGTGAGAGTAAAAATCTGCCCCTGAATAATTGAGGATCAAACCCTTTCTTCCTCCCTGAGTTTAAACCTTTGGCCAATATTTTACTTTAGAGCAGAGCTTACCATTTTCTTATGTTCTGGAAAGACAATAACATGAACATGATTATAGAGATTTTGTAGAGATTATAGAGAGAAAAATCCTTAAAATGCATTGCTGGTTCTTGCCTGTTTGATCTAGTACTAGATTGTAGCCAAAGGGATGCTCAGTGGTATTTGTCACATTGTTTGGTGTTAGCACTGATGATGACACCATGTGCAGAGTGGTGTCTGTGATAATAGGATCAGAGACAGACAGCACAGTGTGTGACAATTCAGATTAATTGTAGTTTTCAGCTCTTTTTCAAATTGAAAGTAATTACTTGTCCAGTGCAACATGTATAGAATGGAATTAGCTTCTTGAGTCTCCAGAAGAGTCAGTCTTGCCTCAAGCATTTCTTTTGTTCTTTCACGTGGTTATAAGGATAGCTACAGCAGTAGTAAAATGCATTCAATTAATTCAAGTTCCTTCCACTTGGAATAGCACTGGATCACCCTCTGGTCCATGGTTTGGGGAACAAACTTACGACTGGAGTTTGCGCCTTTCATCTCCAAGATTCTAACTTTTCTTTTTACTAACAACTGATTTTCTTTAATCCTTTTTTGCCCACTCACCTGCTGATACTGATGGGGGAAAAAGAACTTGAAAATTGTAAGTTTCTTTTTTTTTCTGATGGACAGTGTGAAAGTAGAATCAATAACTTTGTATTGCTGAAGTTACGAGTTATAAAATCCAAATTTCATAACTGGTTATTTGTGGAGCATGTGTGTTTGCTGTGGCTAACTACTGCATTCATAGAATACAAAGAAGCTTTAGCATCCTGTACATTTTACTAGGAAAAATGCCGGATACTTATTTTTTCTTTTACTAAAGTGATGCTGTTTACTCATGTGGATTTTATTTACATCTGATGCAACTTCATGAGAAAATTCCCAGGCATTAGGGGGAAAAGAGAGAATCTAACCCAAATCTTCTAAATGGAATTTGCTACTCACTGCCTATTGCAGTAAAGACTCCTCTTTTAATATGGAGATATAAAAATGCTTTCTGAAGATGTATATGTATAGTTTCCATTAACCAAAGTCCGTAATTCATACTGCAGATACATTCCATTTTCTACACTATTTGCTTTTCATTATAGTAGAAACAAATTCATGTCACTAATTCTGAGACTAGGAAAAATGGGAAATTCCAGAAACTTTGGTGTCATGGATGCCATTCTTTTAAGAAGATTGAAGAGACCAACAGAGTTAAATATGTCAGAAGTATAAATCAAGATAAGAATTGGGAAAATATTATATTTTGAGGGTGAATCAGCTAGTAAAGGAGTAGGTCAGTGATGCCATAGAATACTATGTTTAGATTCAGAAAGATCTGAGCTCAAATCTGGCTTTAGATATTTACTAACTACATGATCTGGTCAAGACCCTCATGCCCTATTTGCCTTACTTCCTCATCTGTAAAATGGGGAAACACTGGAGAAGGAAATGGCAAGCCACTCCAGCAACTTTGCCAGGAAAATTCCATGGATTCACATAGAACTGGCCATGAATGAATGACTGAACAACGATAGGAAAGAGGAGATGTGGGTGCAAGGTTGATTAAGTCATTTAGCATCTCTGAGCCTTAGATTCATCATCTATAAGAATGGCTTCAACTAAATAAGCTTTATGTTTCTTCCTGCCTCTAAAATGCTATAGTTTCTCCAAAATAGAAGTCATTTGTTATCTTAGAATGAAGTTTTAGGAGAATGATGGATATAGAAACAAAGTTTTTCATACCATACTATCATGTATGAAGAACAGTTTTTTCCTGTCAGCCCTACAGAGAAAAAAAAAGCTCACAATGTTAAATAGTTGTTATCTCACTTAGAATGTTGTAATGGAAATATTGAAGAGTAAAATTAAGAACATCCCTAATGTCATTCCTTTTATCCTGAACTTGATCGTCCTTATCTTTATTCATTATTTATCTACCTCCTACCTCTACCACAAAAATCATTACACAAATTCCATGCACATATTTCTATTTCAGTTTTTTTAAATACATTTTCCTTCATTTGTTAAATGATGGTAACTCATTAGTAAATTTATCTTTTCTATAAATAAGATATAGTGAAAGCTTATCTCGGCTTGACTTAAGCTGAAACATTTTTACCCTAAGTCAGAGGAAATTTTCATTGTTGCATCAGAAAATAAACATTTTGTTTTGTGGCTGACAGAATTTTTGCTAATCAATATTTTCCTCAGCATCTTGCATAGAAATTAACATGTGCATGTCAAGAATCTGACAGTGAGTTATGTATTAACTTCATCATTCCAGGTAACTTTGATTTAGTGTCTACTGAGATCTTTGTTGTCTTCACAAGAAATACCAAGAATATTTAAATAAATTTTGTGAAATTTAGTGATTTTGCTAGAGAACATGACTGATTCAAATATTGAAACAATTTTTTGTTTCTCTACATTTGTTTATTCTATTAAACAATAAAGTGGTACAACCTCCAACCATCACTCGCCAGTCTCCAAAAGACTACATTATTGACCCCCGAGAGAATATCGAAATCCAATGTGAGGCAAAAGGGAAGCCACCTCCCAGGTTGGTATGCTTTAAAAATGTTTTGTAAGATGTAAGGGAAAACATGGGCAATTCTAATCATAAGAACAAATATTGAAAATATACTTAGTTTAAAGCAAATCAAGAATTAGCTTTTTCATACATGGATATTCCTATATCTTACTGCCCAGGTTCTCTTTGGTCAAGATTACATTAGTCTGGCTGGCTTATTCAGCCTTTCAAAAGTAGTACACTAACATTTTCAAATCCTGCAACTCTCTCTAGGTTCATTGTTTCTTCTGTTGTTTATCTTCTTTCAAAATGAATAACACTAGAATTTTTTTCAAATTGTCCTAAATACTTCTCTGAACTCATGTTTAAGTTTCTATCTATAGAACATAATACAGGCATTACTTAAAATATTTTAATTGATAAAGAGAAACATGAAAGACATAATTTATATATACTTGACTTTATCAACCTTCTCTAGGGTGGATGGGAAGAGGAGAGAAGAAGGGAGGTACCTGGGAATTTTAATGTAACCAGCAAACAAATTAATTTTTAAAAATTTTAAAAGGTATTTTGAATAAGAATGTTAGATTATGGCTTAAAACAATCCATAAGAAAAGAAAAAAATTGCAACAATTCGAGCTGCCCCAAATCAAGTTAGCTCCTTCCAGAGTTAATAGACTTCCCATTATTTAAGGTCTTTATGTGGTGGCTTGATTGAGAATATTTGAATATCATGGAAGGGAGCCCTATTCAGTTTTGAATAAATAATCTCTTAGACCTAATGATGAGATTCTGTAAATCTATACATAAATTTTAAGTGAGAAGTAAATAATACTCCAAATAATTAATGTCTATACTTTGTCATGCAAACCTCATCTCCATCACGATAGACTAGCTACTGAAAATCATTCAGTTTATCAGATATTTATTTAGCAGAGTCTGCATTCTTAGTACTGTTCTAAGTGCTGGAGGAAAGTAATACATGATCTCTGCACTCATGGAATAATCTAGTAGAAGGAACAACAAAAGTCTATAATTTCAATAATGTAGGATATCGAAATCCATCATGAGGCAAAAGGAAAACCTCCTCTCTACCGATGCAGAGCTCCTTTCCCTTTCCCTTAGTAGATGGTCTTTAAGACTTTCTCTGACCAAAAAAGTCCATCACCCTGTAACCAACCTGGTGAGGAATCTCTCTTATTTACAGAGGGCCACAGGTAAAAGACTCGCATTCCATCACTAGGCCATTCCAAAATGGTGAGACTTGTCAGAGTCTGTGTTCCACTTGCATGGCCTTTATCTATCCGGTGCCACCTCTACATTGGGTAAATCAATCAACAGGCATTGGTGCAGGACATATTACTCCTACATGTTAGGGATGCAGACTATGGCCAGACAGAAGAGTTTCTATTCTAAAGACAGACTTGTGCCTTTATAGAAATATTCAGAACATCTCCAAAACCAACACAAGGTGACCAAGAGTGAAACCTTGAGGGCGGTAGCAGCCGGAGAGAACAGGAAGGGAGCTGGGGCTGAATCTTGAAGGAAACAAGAGATTCCAAGAGCTAGAGATGAGATGGAAATCTATTCCAGGGGCAGCTTAGGTAGCTGCCTGAATGACTGACCAGCAAACCCATATTTGGACTTAGTTAATGGCTTCCTTTATGTAGCATTTTCTACTTTTCTAAACACTTACCATGAACTCTGTTATATATTGTTTTGCATGGAATCACACCATCTGCAAATCCTACTGTACCTGCCTAGAATAGATTCCCTTCTTTATCTTTTTTTTTTCTTTTCTTTTCTTTTTAAACTTTCTGTCTTAATTTCATTTCTAAGAAAGAAGAGATGCAAAGGTAAAGCAATCAGAGTGAAGTCACTTGCCCAAGGTAGTACACAGCTAGGAAGTATCTGAGACCAGATCCAAACTTAGGACTTCCTGATTCCAGGCCTGGTGCTCTATCCATTGCGCAACCTAGCCCTACCTAGTTACTTTTATTTTTAACACCATCTGTATTAAAGAGGGGAAAATGCTAAGTTTTAAAAAATTGTACAACTTGGAAAACATACTCTTGTGTCAGCCAAGCCATTGTCTATGCTGAAAAGATGTGTCTAAATAAGGTCTTGAATTACATGAGAGCTATGTAATGAATTTGGTAATGAAATAAATCACTGTATGTACACATCGTCAGAATCTCGTTAGATTTTTTGGATAGCTCCCTGTAGAATTGACTAAATTAGCCAGAAACCAGTATCTCAGAGCATATATTTGAAGAATCACAGCTCTCACTTGCAAGAAATGAAATATTAGTCAACCCCTTTGTAAGAGATTTGCTGCATTTCCATAACTTAAAGCTGCCCTCACCAATTAAAAGATATAGTTCCAGCTGACGCTTTCAATGTCACATTTCAGCCCAGAGCAAATTTCTACAGACAGGTTACCAACCCTCTGAACAATGGCATCTATAATAAAAATGCTAATGAAGCTCTAGGAGTAGTAAGACTGACAGACCAGCTTCCCATGTTTTCTTTTGAAAAATGACAGGCAATTTTCGTGCTTGATTTCTCTGCTGAGTTCTATTGGTGGTTAGTTATAAAAAACACATGGACCTGAAAATGGATAACCAATACTTTATTTCTAGGTCATCATTCAGAAATCAAGCACTTCATGCATGAACATTTTCCTCAGTTTGTAGTCTTTCATATGATATAATTTGTCCTCAATTAGTATGCTTTCAAATTATTCCCCCAAATGCAATTGCTATGATTACATGTACTTGCAAAATACGTGTCTAAATATTCCACTAAGGTATGTGTAGGCACACATATGTCATAAATACATACATAAAACATGTATTTTAAAAAATGATACGACTTCTAACTCTTCAGCACATGCCAACCTCTTGTCTTTTATCTGATGGTAGCTTCTCCTGGACACGCAATGGAACTCATTTTGACATAGACAAAGATCCTTTAGTAAAAATGCTGCCCAATTCAGGAACCCTTGTCATCAGCATTATAATTGAAGGGAAGGCAGAGACATATGAAGGTGTCTATCAGTGTACTGCAAGAAATGAACGTGGAGCAGCTATTTCTAATAATATTGTAATTCGTCCATCTAGTAAGTGAAGTTTTATTCATTAAACATGATATGTCTGGATTTTGGTGGGCTCCCTTTTGTTGGTCTCTACTTTTGTGAAACTTCGGAGTTTTTAATCATCAATACAATCTCCAAAAATAAAGACATTTAAATATTATTCTTCTTAGTTTCTGTCTTTGAATTGCAAGAAAATCTCTCTTTTCCAGTTTTCTGTAATGCGGTCATTATCAAAACCTTTTGCTGACATGCAGTGTTTTGTCACTTAAATTCAATTCATGAACAAGTTAAGATATCACTCTGTATATTGTTGGTCCTTTTTGAAAACAAGGGACAAACGATAATTTTTCTAATGGTAGTAAATGGATTTAAGGTGGTAGGAAAAAACATTTATTTATTTTACAACTAATTGATTTCTCTGTTCCTAAGCAATTATCTGTACATGCAAGTTTCTTGAAGTCATGAGAAATGTTATCCAACATATGAGGCATTTGGAAATATGTAAATCAAATCTATATGCATAATTTAAAAATATTGGGGCTTTCTCATTCTTTACCTTATGTAAAATAGCATTTGGCATAAGTTTTGATGTTTTGTGTGGTTTTCTGTTAGTGTCAAATCTTTCCCAAGATTTTCTGATATAGTTCTTAACAAGTACTATTTGCATTTTTAATAAATTTCTTAAAAGTAAATTCAAATAAAATATTTTCTTTAAAATTCAGCCCATCTTCTTTCCATAAAGAAAATGGAAATTTCCATAAAGAAAATTATTTGGTTGAGATGAATGGGGAAGACTAGGAAACATTTTCCTTTTACTTAAAAGATTTGCTATTGAAGAGTTAACATAGGAATTGATTTTTTTTTAAATAGGATCTCCTTTGTGGACCAAAGAAAAACTGGAACAAATCACAATTCTGAAAGGGCAGTCTCTTGTACTTCCTTGCAGACCTCCACTTGGATTACCACCACCTATTATATTTTGGATGGACAATTGTAAGTTGTAAAAAGACTTAAAGTGTGTAATTTTGTTGTTTTAATGTGAAGCATTACTTATTGTGGCTTTTTAAAAATTTTAGTAAGTTCCTGGAGAAAAACTGATGCTTATAAAGTTACTCTTAAGTTTCATTTTATTTCAGATTAATTAAAAAGAAAACTCACAAGGTCATATATGCTGAATGCTGAAAGACAAAATTTCTTCAGATATCAGTCAGAAAACATTAAATATACTCTTTGAAGGTGGGGAGGCTCCAAAATTTTAATTTCCAGTGTTGGAATTTCATCATATGGGAAAACATATTGAGAAGTCACCTTGAAATAAAAAATAAAAAGCAAAAAAAAGCATTTTCCTATTTTTTACATGCCACGAAAGAATCTGCCTTTATGCCCTAGTTAATTGCACTTTACAAAATAGTAAAATATCAACTCTTGCTTACATTGATATATGATAAGATTTACAAAAATAGTTCTACTATGAACAAGGAGAGCATTATACACAGTAACTGAAACATTGTTGAACAATCAAATGTTGTTGACTTTGCTACTAAAGGCAATCCAATGATCCAGGACAATTCCAAGGGACTTGCGAGAAGGAATGCTTTCCATGTCCAGAAGAAATGTGGGAATAGAAATTCAGAGGAAAGCATATGATTTATCACTAGTTTATATGGGTGTATGATTTGGTGTTTTCATTTTAAAAGATTACTCTCTTCTTAGCTTCCCTCTTTCCTTCTTCCCCCTCTGTCTCTGTTTCTCTATTTCTGTCCTTCTGCCTCTTACAATCTCTCTTTCTCTCAATCTCTCTCTGACTCTCTCTCTCTCTCTGTGTCTTCTTTATATTGGTCTTTGTCTCTTTGTGTGTCTCTGTCTCTGCCCCCCTCTCTTTCTGTCTCAAAGAAGGAATGAATAAAGAATAGCATCCTCAAGTACAGGGGCTGTATTGGGGGGTTTCCTTATATTCTGAGTGCTTATGTCATGGTGCCTTGCACCTAGTAGGGGCATAATGAATACAACTTGAATTGTATTTGAATGAACTAAAGTTCAGAGAAGTATGAGAACTTTCCTTTAATCAAGCAGCCAATAAGAGTCAAAGCTAGGGGACACTGTGCCCCTGGGTAACCGAAGTGCCTTATGTTAAAATGTACTTATAAATTTATACAAATTTTCTAGACAAAATTTGCTGTGAAATAATTTTTCGAGGGGGTTCCACACTGAATTGAAACATTGGTTTCATGGTTGATTTGGGTATTCATTTACAACAAACTGATTTACTGATTCATTCATGAGTGTTTTAGTCATTTCCTTCTAGGCTCTTGTATTAGTATTTTTAAATATGTTCAGTGGCACAGTGGATTAGAATGCAGTTTCTGGAGTCAGGAAAACCCAATTTCAAATCAAACCTCAGATGCTTATTAAGCTATATGACTCTGAATAAACATTTAACCACTGTCTGCCTCAGTTTCTTCATCTATAAAATGGCACCTTCTTTCCCAGGGCTGTTGTGAAGATCCAATGAGATATTTTTATAAAGCAATTAACACAGTTCTTGTCACATAATAGATGCTTATCTAATGCTTCTTTCCTTTCTCTACACTCCTGATCATACCCTGACACCCCTATTTAGACCCAATAAATAAAATAAGTGACAACCCCTGAAACAGGACCAGAATTTCTACCATTCTTATTTAAGTAGTTGTAACACATTTGGGAATATGGGGATATTCTTAAGCCATCCAACCAACCCTTGTTGGTCTACTTTTCACCTGGTGTTTGGCTCAAATGTGAATGCCATTTAAGCATGTCACACTTAGAAATCTCATCAATGTGCCTTCCACAAAGAGTGACCATATAATTGTGAGTAACAAACCTTCAGAGAATCTGCATCAAATTGTATCAAGGCAGTGTAACACAGAGAAAAGCAGCCTGCCCTTGCAGAGGGCAACTCTTTATTCAAATCCTATGGTTCTTATTAGCTATGTGAAGGTGGCCTCATCACTTAACCTCCGAGCCTCAGTTTCCTTATCTGTAAAATAAGGAGAAGAATACTTGCACTGTCCAACTTCACAAAATTGTAAGATGTTTATTAAATTGTGAATGGGAATTATTAAAGACACTGATAATAAAAACCTTTAGGACGACCTATGTACTGACCACATTTTCTTCACTCTCCTTTGTTTTTTCTTCCTCAATAAATTATTAGCATCTTGGTATTACTGACTTTTCCATATTTACATTTTGATAGCCATTCCTCTCTAGTTAAGTAGTCTTACAGGAACACATAAAAGGTTTTTAGGAAGTTTTCAAGCGGAAGAGAAAGAAGGGAAAAATCAATAATGGTGATGTAATTTGGGAAGGACCTCAAAAGTTATCCTGCTAATGTTGAAAGTGGCACTTTTCAAATGGTATGGCTCTATATTGAGATTCTTTCCTTTCTTTCCCCAGCTTTTCAGCGCCTTCCACAGAGTGAAAGGGTCTCCCAAGGTCTAAATGGAGACCTTTATTTTTCAAATGTGCTACCAGAAGACACTCGTGAAGATTATATTTGTTATGCAAGATTTAATCATACTCAGACCATCCAACAGAAACAGCCCATTTCTGTGAAAGTACATTCAAGTATGTACTCAATTTCCTGAATTTATGTTTTGGTCAGATTTACTAATATAGGATATAAATGCCTATGTCTTTATGGCATACCACTCATATTGAATTAGATAGGTTTCTTTAATAAGAAATTATCTATCCCAATAAAGTGTTGTAATATGTATTATTAACGTCAATAGCTGCCTTGGATACTTTCTGTATTTTTAAAATTTGTGCTATGCATAATGATTTTTCTTTGTTATTGCTCTACCAAGGAACATGCTATATAATGGTTATTTGGGGTGTTATTCTTATGTATGCAGTATGACTTATTGCATCCTGAATTCTAATTGCCACTCTTCGGGTATGAATTCAAAGTTCCTAATTTTATTGGTTGGAAATGAGCACATGAGAGTGGTTACCATCTACAGTCAATTTTTACTTGCTAGAACTGACAGTCTGCATAGACATTATCAGTTTGCTTTTGTTGCCCAATATTTTTAATCCTTCCCCCATATTTTCAGTGCTTTTTTCATAATATTCTGTTTATTTCAGTGGATGAATTGAATGACACTATAACTGCTAATTTGAGTGACTCTGAGTTTTACGGTGGTAAGTTATGGTGATCATAACTGCTCTTATCTCCATTGTAGAACTTAGTAAACTAACTCCACCTCCATAGCTACTTAACCATGATTGCTTTTTGAAATTGTATGTAGTGCTGTGGATAGAAACCTTTAAAATGGTGTTATTAAAATTTGTTTAATGTTATTTATATTTTTCACATTGTGAAAACTCTTCCATTCTAGCTGTGTAAATTTGCCTGGAGAATCATTTCACATGATCTAGAAATCATTTTTAAACGTAACTTCTCTATTCTATTTTTTTTCTTTTCACATTTTACTATTCATTCAGCAAAATGTTGAAGGGCATTTTAACTTTTTACTCAGACTAAATACTTGTTTAATGTAATATCTTGTGGCATTATTAATAAATAATGGCAGTAACTAATAACTTGGTAGATGCTTTAAAGATGATTGCATTTCCCACATGTTATCTATTTTTATTTCATTTAAATGGCAATAGCATTTTTCTTTTAAGTCACTTATGGATCTTTTAAATTAAACCATTTCCCTTGACATGTACATGGTTGAGTTATTATAATCATTCCCTTTTGTTCACAAAACCCTATAGCAATGCATAAAAAGATTTATATGAAGTTTTCTGAGATAAATATTTATTAAATAAATTTTAAAGTGCATAAAAATTATGAGGAATGGTATAAGTACATAGACAGGCAGCCTTTAAGTCAGAAAAACTTAAATTTAGGCCTCCCCACCCCCCCCCAAATAAATATGACCTTGGACAAGTTCACTTAAACCTCTTAGTGGCCCAGGCAGTAAGTTGGAGGGCAGCTGCCACCCTGCATTGATAAAGAGAATTCCATTACCAGGTGATCCCTAAATATGAAACCAGAGGGATATTGTAAAAATAAAAAAAGAAAATAAATTATATAGCTAGTTTCGAACATAAAAACAGCTATTACACTTGTTAAGATGATCATTATACCAAAATATTTACCTTCTCCATGAAGTACTTTTTAAAAAGGTAAGAATTTGGTTTTCTTATGAAATTTTGTATAGTTGACCTCTAAAACATTTTATCAACAAAAATGTCCAACCTATCCCTATTAATTAGCAGTTGAGAAAAAACTAAAAACTGTTAAGGGCAAACTGAACATATGCTGTTCAGCTACCAAGGTAGATATGTTTGCTGCCTGACAGCCTGACTTTTATTTGATTCCTATTTCTTTATGCTCCATAAAAGAGCAGATTCATTCGCATCCCCTCAGAACTTTTTCTCATCCCTTGAGTTAGGTTTACATCAGGCCAGACTCCTCAGGATCCCTGAGACCTCAGGAAAGTCCTAATGGCTCTCTTACAATGTAGAGCCATTCCCTTTCCCCACTGTTCCCCAACCTCTGTAAGACTGTAAAGCCTGGCGTCAGCCACGTAGCACAGTGGCTTGGAGTCAGGAGGACGGGGGATCAAATATAGCCTCAGACTCTTCCTAGCTTTGTGACAACCCCACTGCTCAGCCCTCGCTCTCTTCTATCTTAGAAGCGACACTCAGAGGGGGCAGCTGGGTAGCGCAGTGGATTGAGAACCAGGCCTAGAGACAGGAGGTCTTAGGTTCAAATCTAGCCTCAGAAACTTCCTAGCTGTGTGACCCTGGGCAAGTCACTTAACCTCCATTGCCTAGCCCTTACCACTCTTCTGCCTTGGAACCAATACCTTCGGGTAAGGGTTTTAAAAAAAAAAAAAAAAAAAAGAATTGACACTCAGACAGAAGGTAAGCTGAATAAATACATTTTTTAAAATCCATAAACATATCTTTTAAAAAAAAACTTCTTTTAAAAAACCTTTTAAAAGTTTTTTCTGTTTCTAGGAGATTGATGGGTGCTAAAAATAACAGCCCTTTTATTTAAGTACTTAACCAACACATATCGTTGCTAGGTCTGGCCGAATGAGTCAATGGCTATTTCTAAGGCCATGTGTCTGTATGTCCACCTACTATGTTTAACTTCCAAACTGAAATGAATATGAATGTAGAATAGGATATTTAGGGGAAAATAAACTTGAAACATGTATCCATAGCTGCTAATAGATGTGATTCTATGTTTATTGACTTTCCTCACTGTAGCCAAGTCCTATATCGAGAGGCCACCAAAACTTTTGACTCCAGAAGGCCGCACAAGTCATAAAGAAGAGTTACGAGAAAATGTTCTTTCCCTAGAGTGTATCGCAGAAGGCTTGTGAGTTGTGTTTTTTTGTCCTAATGCATATTTCTAGTAAGAAAAAATTAAAGTGTACTTATTGAGCCTTATTGTATTATAGTTGTATTATATATANCCCACTGCTCAGCCCTTGCTCTCTTCTATCTTAGAAGCCATACTCAGAGGGGGCAGCTGGGTAGCGCAGTGGATTGAGAACCAGGCCTAGAGACAGGAGGTCTTAGGTTCAAATCCAGCCTCAGAAACTTCCTAGCTGTGTGACCCTGGGCAAGTCACTTAACCTCCGTTGCCTAGCCCTTACCACTCTTCTGCCTTGGAACCAATACCTTTGGGTAAGGGTTTTTAAAAAAAAAAAAAAGAATTGACACTCAGACAGAAGGTAAGCTGAATAAATACATTTTTTAAAATCCATAAACATACCTTTAAAAAAAAACTTCTTTTAAAAAATCTTTTAAAAGTTTTTTCTGTTTCTAGGAGATTGATGGGTGCTAAAAATAACAGCCCTTTTATTTAAGTATTTAACCAACACATATCGTTGCTAGGTCTGGCCGAATGAGTCAATGGCTATTTCTAAGGCCATGTGTCTGTATGTCCACCTACTATGTTTAACTTCCAAACTGAAATGAATATGAATGTAGAATAGGATATTTAGGGGAAAATAAACTTGAAAGATGTATCCATAGCTGCTAATAGATGTGATTCTATGTTTATTGACTTTCCTCACTGTAGCCAAGTCCTATATCGAGAGGCCACCAAAACTTTTGACTCCAGAAGGCCGCACAAGTCATAAAGAAGAGTTACGAGAAAATGTTCTTTCCCTAGAGTGTATCGCAGAAGGCTTGTGAGTTGTGATTTTTTGTCCTAATGCATATTTCTAGTAAGAAAAAATTAAAGTGTACTTATTGAGCCTTATTGTATTATAGTTGTATTATATATAATACATATTACTTATTTATTGTATACATATATCCTTGTATTATATATTATTGTATTATATATAACATTATATATGATATGCATTATATATAACACAATTATAATTGTGTTATAGGTTATGAGAGGTGAGACAGTTCAGTCTACTATGCCAATTGATAAGTGTTTTCAAAGAAGGAAGGTTGAATCACAATTTGTTTAACTGCTTAATTTACAAGAGAGGCACTAAATTCATATTTTAACCTTTGGCAAATAGCTTTCTGAACTTTATGAGATTCTTCAGCTACTTAGCAGTCAAGAAGCCTTTTAGCTGTTCTGGAATCAAAGAGGGACTTTGCTCTAAATTAAATTAAATTAATTTGGTGCGATCTTGTAAAAGTTAATCCCAGGCAAAACTGAAGACATTTATTTTGAGGAGAAATGACTTCCTATCGGGGTTTTTTAGTCACTTCCCATAGAAGTGAAGTAAGCAAGGAACTACAGCCATAAGCCAGAATCTGTCACCACTGCCAGGAAAACAAGTCACAATTTCAATTACTATATTTTAAAAATTGTGTTATACTATTTGGAATACTTGTATATTTCAATAGATTGCTTATATCTCTATTCATAGGAGAAACAATTATTTGGATTGGTTGTAATTCGCTATAAAATTTAATTACCTGAGGATTTCATAGGCGTCCTAGGATCATCGGGCATCTTAGAAATCTTATGGCTCATGGCTCTCATTTTACAAGGGGGAAAGTTGAGGTCTCAGGATATTCAAAAACTTACCCAGTGGTGCACAGCTAACTACTCGCAGAGTGAGATTTTAAATGAAGGCTCCTAAGTCTCAGCCTCATATTTTTTCCACATCCTGTTGTCTCTTTAATTTCCTATAATTGCCATATTTAAAATACTGTTGTCCCCTTCAAACTTTAGTGCCAAATAATCCTCAAAGCTCCCTTTATTCTTTTCTTTATGTCTTGTTATTTTAGTTCTTACTTAGTTCTTAATATCTTATTTGGTTCTCTATGGCTTATTATTTTATAAATAGTTATCAGTAGAAGTCCTAACTTTCTTTGTCACAATTCTGCATCAGGCACCCCATCTTACAAACCTGAAAACTGAGGCTCAGACAGATGAAGCTATTTGCCTGTGGTCATGTAGCTAGTACATGGGATCTGAAGTCATTGATATTAGCTTTGTGAACCCCTCATTTCTGCATGCCTCAAAACTGCTGTGGCATCAGGGCACACGTACCATTGAGAAGGCATCTGTTCCGCCAGGACGAGTTTCAGTGTACTGGCAGGGAAATTTGTTATACATGTTAATGTTGGCACTTCCATTAAAAATGTCGACTAAAATCTCAGAAACGAGAGCTTTTGCTGGCCATAAATGACTCCCTCAGTGTTTTCCCTGACCTTGCAGCAGTTGTGTGTGGGAAGCCACTGGGCTCACATTCTAATCCTTCCCCCGACTTTCCTAGAATAGGCTTCCTGGTGTTCTTTTTTTCCTTTCTCAGGATGTGTTTGGAGGCCCCTCCTGGCCAGTGTGGGAAGTCACGCTGATACAATACTGCTGAAGGAACCCCTCAAACCAGACCTAATATCCACTTTCTTGTGACATCCTTCAGGCCTACTTTAGCTTGATTTTAAGGGGGAAATAGGGTACAGCTCTATGGTTCTCATGCTTTTTGGAGCTGTGCCACCCTTGTTGTGGAAAGGACACTGATTTGGAAAGTACCCAACCTTGGGCAAATCACCTTTATTTCTTTAGGGCCATCTATACAATGGGAGGAGAAATGTTGGACTAGATGGTCTTTTAAGTACCCTTCTATCTCTTAATATATGAACCTAGCATATAACTTAACAACACCTCTCCCTCCCCCTTCCATACTATTTGTCAATTATTTAATTATGATGTATTAAAATAGGACTTACAATGGTTTATTTAGTCCCTTCAAATGATCTAGCCCCCTGGATGTAGTGCAAAACAATTTTTGGAAAGCTCTGGTCTGATCTTTTTACAAGTTAACTTGGCACTAGGTACCTCTGTATTTGTGAGAGCTTCCAGCTAAAAGAAGACCCAGAATAAATTCAGTAATATAGAAAATGTGGTTACTCTTCCCACTCTCACTGTGAGATTTTATGACCATTTTAGTCAGTGTGGTCTATAAGTCAATGTTGTAGAATAATAGAAAGATGATGAATTCCTTCCTTTTATATGATGCTTTTAACTTTTCCTTTTTTATGTTCACAGAATGGGTTTATTATAAAAGATGTTTGCCTAATTGTAAAACATCAAGTGCTATATAAATATTAACTATTATTATTGTTTTCCTATGAGAAAACTTTTTTCCATAGTCATTCAAACACAATTTTTAAAATATTCACAACATCCTCTAAGGTCAGTAAGGCAAATATTATCCCTCTATTGGCATAGGAAAAAAACAGAAGTATAGAGATTTTAAGATAATGTGTGTGAGAGAATGTGTATTAAATATTAAGTTCCAGAAATCCCACATCAATTAGGGACAAAAACTGGGACTAGAAACCAGTCCCAACTTGCATTCTCGAACTCTGATGTTTTATGTCTATCTCTGCATTGATTGATAGATTGATAGATAGATATATGCATACACACACATATATATATACATGCAATTGTGTATCTATACACATATGCATGTGTGTATACAGACATATACATAAGATTAAGCTAAGAGATTCAGTGAAAGTTGGTGAGAAAAGATATTTGTAGCATATAATATAAGCTTGGACCACTCCCACATAATAAAATAACATGAAATCATCCCTCAGAATATTTTCTTTTATAAATTTTCCAGTCACAGAAATATACATGGATAAAAAATAAGTTGTTCATATTTTCAAATTACTTTGTCCTCTTCCTAATATAGCTTGTATTCAAGATAAAGAAAAATTCCATTTGAGAAGATAAAATACCTAATTACTTATCTGCAACAATTTCGTACTCTATTTCCTCAAGAAGTTGTAAACCCTTTAGAAGGACTCTGTCTTTCTCTTTGTATTTCTATCACCTTGCATTTGTTGGATTGAATTGAATATAGAAATTCATTGGAGATTTGGGGCAAGAGATGTTTGTATCAGTTATTTGACTAAAGATTGATGGCTCCAGTGGATGGAGAATTACAAATGAGAATCATTTTTTGTGACTGTTGTTGGGATTGACATGAGACCTTGCAGAAATTTCAAAAAAGTTTTCATTGACCAGAGATCAGTTTGCATTAGATAACTGTCATTTCTTTGAAGCAATCAGAATATCAACAGAAGTAACCAAGGTATTGGCTATATGAGGTCACCACAAATTCTAATGTGAGGTTTGAGCATTTGTACAGATGAGTGAGGAGTTGAGAAAATAATTGCATCTCTCTCATGATGAGCCATGTAAATATTTGTGTGAAATGAAGGCAATCTGTTTTTATAACATCAATATCTTTTTTTGTCATGTTAGGCCTACTCCCTCTATTAACTGGACAAAAGAAGATGGAGAGCTACCCATTAACCGGACATTTTACAAAAACTTTAAGAAAACTCTGAATATCGTTCATGTTTCAGAGGCAGACTCTGGAAGATACAAATGTACAGCAAGAAATTCTTTAGGATTTGTTGAACATACCATTTCAGTCACAGTCAAAGGTACCCTCATGTTAATATGTATTCATCCTACTTAGATTGGAGGTACAATAAATTAAATATCAAGTACCATGCAACTAAAGCTTTTATATAGTTTGGGCATATACGATGTGGGCATAAACTCTTAGTGCATTTTAAGTTTTGCTCACAGTAGTAAAGCTTGAAAACAGCAAAACTTTTGACACATCTGGTTTATCACTTACAAATGCTCATTGACAGTGGAGTCTAAATCAAAATAATAATGGGTTTCTTCAGCTTGTAAAGGAACTAAAGATCAAAATTAATTATTTTTAGTCTTTTATATGCTTCTTGGTTGTTCTATGACTCATGTTCTATGACTCATGACAAATCAGTCTTGCTCTTAATCCTTAATTACTTATTAATGATATGTCATCATTTTAATTGTTCCAGAAAGATGGGTGCTCCCCCTTTCCATACATGACATAGTTTTTCTGAGCCAGAAATCTGCAGTTAATCACTTGGTGGCCAACATTTTAGTAATAAGCCTCTATAATTCCTTGGCTAGTTTATGAATGAAAGATCAGACCTACAGGACCCATGCTCAAAGCATTTCTTTTGGGATAGATGTACCAGAGGATGTGTCCAGCTGTCGAAACTTGCCAAGACCCAATATAGCCTCTATGTTACCCTGAGGCTTCTGAGTGGGACTTCAGTGGAGGGCTTCCCTATGCATGTGCAAAGTATTAGTTTTGAACTAAAGGATTAAGTCCTTTTCTCACCACTGTATTGTAATGCTTGTTTGATTCAGATCTTTATTTTTGTCCTCAATAAAGCGGCCCCATATTGGATCACAGCGCCCAGAAACCTTGTGCTGTCCCCTGGGGAAGATGGGACTTTGATCTGCAGAGCT
This sequence comes from Gracilinanus agilis, assembly GCF_016433145.1. NCBI lineage: Eukaryota > Metazoa > Chordata > Mammalia > Didelphimorphia > Didelphidae > Gracilinanus > Gracilinanus agilis. The sequence continues at coordinate 149,340,418 of NC_058134.1, forward strand.
AATGGAAATCCCAAACCCATCATTAGCTGGTTAACAAATGGTGTTCCAATAGAAAGTAAGTTTTATTGGTTGGCTTTTGCTTGCTTTTTATATGTGAATATAAAAACACCTAAAAACAAAGAGAGCAGCACTTGATGCTTAGGCAGGACATAGAATTTAATAGGCTAAAAAACATTTCCCAACATGAACCTCGCTGAATACTTAGGACCTACTAGGACATCTAAAAGAATTATATGGTATGCATTGATGACAGGTTTTAATATTTCTTCCTTCGTATGCCTAAATCCATCTGAAATAGCCATTGTTTTCATTTCTCTTTGAAATTAATTAGTTAATTTGCTTGTTATATTAAAATTCCCAAGTATCTCCCTCCCTCCTTCCCTTCCCCACACTAGAGAAAGTACCAAATGACAAAAAGATATCTATATGTAAATATATATGTGTGTGTGTATAATATAAAAATATAACAATTTATATAGTTATATATTACATATGTATAATTGTACATATAAAACTTGCTTATATTTTGCAATCTCCATCAGATTATAGGGTCCACAAAGGCAACGATTGTCTTTTGCCTCTTTCAGTATCGCCAGGGCTCAGCACATGTAATGCAAAGATGCAACAAAGGCTTTTGCCATTGCAAAAGTTAACAGAAAACTTGTTGCATCTTTGCATTACACACAGTGTCTGGAACACGACAGAGATTTAATAAATGTTAATTCAATTAAATTTAATTGGTTCCTTCCCACCAGGCTACAAACATGTTTATGTCCTCCTTGGGATATTAATAAGAATATGGAAAGGAATAGGAATAGGAAATATGAATTGATATTATTTATATAAGGAACTCCCTCCCCAATGAGAAAACCTCCCTCTTCCAATGTAAACTGGCACCTTTTCAGAAATCTGTAGCAGTAGAGAGTTGCCTAGGACATTGAGAAGTGAAGGGCTTGGCCCAGAGTTGAATACCCAGTATATATGAGACTTGAACCCCAAGTCTTCCTGACTCTTGGGCCAGCCCTCTGTCCATCCTGCCACAATATCATTCTCCTCATCCTCATTCTTCCCTTAAATTTTTTTTAAACCATCCCTTAACCTTCCTGAACCAAGTTCTCATGTTCTCTCACCTATTCCTATACTAAACATCTAAAAGGAATATGCTAATTTAATTCCACTAACTACTTCTGCTTTCTCATTATCCTCATCCCCAGAAATCTGACTTTTAGCTCTTTTACCCCAGTGAACTCACTCCTTCCAAAATCACCACTAACCTAGAAAATGCCAAATCAAATTGCCTTTTCTCAGTCCTTAAATGCTCTATAGTGTTTGACACTGTTAACCTACTGTCTATTACTTACCATGACACTTTGATTTAATGGTTCTCTTCCTCTCTGCTGATCATATCATCTTGGCATTCTTGCTAATTCATCTTCATCCTCCAGCCCCTCGACTCTGTTCTTGGCCTTCCCATCTCTACATTTTCTATCGTGGATGCCACATTTATGTCTGTGGATTCAATTATTTTCTCTATTCACATGATTCCAAATCAGCATCTCCGGCCAACCTATCCCCTGAGTGCTGGATCCACATTTAAAACTACCTAGAGGATTTCTCCACCTGGATACCTGGATATTCTGAACACACTCCTGAAAAAAGCTTATCCAAGATGTAGAGTCTATCACTGTCACAGTTTTAGAAGAAGAAAAAATGTTAATCCAGAGAAACCTTTCATAAGTTCTGTATTTGAGAGCAGCTAGGTAACTCAGTGGACTAAGGTAAGGAATAAGCAATTGAGATTAAGTGACTTGCCCAGGGTTATTCAATCAGTAAGTATCTGAGATCAGATTTGAGAAAATCATGAAGTCTTTCTGATTCCAAGCCAAGTGCTCTATCTATTGTGCCACCTAGTTGCCTCTCCTTTTGGTGATTTAAGTAGTTCTTTAAAATAATAAATTTAATTTACTTAAAAATTCACCTTTGTGCCTCAGTTTCCTACTTGAAAGGAAATAGTAATATATCTGCTTTGTCTCAAATGTGTTTTATTTTATTTGGGGGGGGGTTGCAGGATAAATGAGATAATATAACTAAAAACACTATAAATATATAAAATATAAAAATGCAAGTTTATATTTTGCAAGAGGCAATGGGGAAAAGAAAAAATGCTAGCCCAGATAACCTCTTTCTTTAAGACAAATTTTGAAGGAAAGTGAAGCTAGAAGAATTCCTTAGATACCTGCTTCTGAAAGTTATCTGAATAAAAGATGGCAGGAACATATCATTTCTGTGAAGATGGGATTAACTCTTCCCTGCTCATTTTTAGATTTAATCACCAGAAGTGAATATACCCCACTCATCTTTAAATATGGGGTGGTCTGTGACCCACATGTGCTATAGTAAGTGATTAATCAGAATCGACTGACTGCCCCCTGGGCAGTCCTAAGCAAAGCTTTAACTGTAATTGGTCCATGTAAAATGGAAGTAAGGCACAGGAAGTGACAAAAGGAATGGTCTTTATAAGTAGTAAGAACTTCCTGTGAGGAGGTTTTTCGCCTTCAACTTGACCCTGGAGGAGCTTCAGCTAAGGACTGCTTTCTATTTTCTATTAGGACTACCACGTGGGTGTGTGAAAAAGGCTAACCTCCTTTCCCTGGCTTGTTCTGGAGGTACTAGCCTCTGGAGGAGCCCTTCATCTTGGAGGAGGTCTCATGGCTAAAACCCTTCCTTTGGGCTTCTTTGCTGGGGCCTCTTAAGCCCTGCCTGGTTCTGCCTGGGCCAGAGTAAATATCTACTCTCTCTGGTTTCCTTACTTTCACTCTTTCTCCTTTTGTAAATAAACTACCATAAAAAGTTCTTTGGAATTGAGTCATAATTCCTGGCAGCCACACTCTTATAAATTTAGTCCAACCCTTTTATTTTTACCCCTTACATTCTGACCCTTACATTACCAAAGAATATACATAGGGAAGCTTGAAAAGAAAGGGAGTACAGAGGCCTGGACTTGGTATAGAGAATTTTCTATTGCAGGTCCACCTCTGCCACCTAATAATCATGGCACCTTGACCAAGACACTTAGTTTCTCTGTGCCTCAGTTTCCTACTTGAAAGGAAATAATGATATATCTGCTTTGTCTAAGATAGATTTTACTTTTGTTTTTTTGGGGGGAGGTTGTAGGATAAATGAGATAATATAACTGAAAACACTATAAATATATAAAATATTATAAAAATGCAAGTTTATATTTTACAAGAGGCAATGGAGAAAAGAAAAAATGCTAGCCCAGATAGCCTCTTTCTTTAAGACAAATTTTGAAGGAAAGAGAAGCTAAAAGAATTCCTTTCTGCAAAGATCCCTTTTCTCTAGGTTAGGGTAAATCAGATACTCGTCCTTGGCCTTGATTGAGATGCTGTGATGACTGGCAGCTGGTGATGACTCTTGGAGGCAGCCATCGGGGAAGAAAGAGATGGCTCTACCAAATAGGTGCAAAACAGACCTGAGATTCAGCTTCTGCTTTTACTTTGTGTCACTACTCAAGCGTCATAGCGTACTTTTTTGAATTTTTTTCCTTTTTTTTTTTTTACCTGATTTTAAAAATGTGAAGAATAGTGAGGAGAAACACATAATGTGGTTTACCTAGCCATGCTGTCATTTGGAGTTCTTTCTTTATTGACTTGATCACACAAAATGCAAGGGTGTTCAAGATAGCCCACCAATACAGCTTTTCAGTGTGTTGTTTTTCAAAATATGAATTTATCAATCTGGCTGCTGAGTATTCAGATGAGATGTGATACGGTGGGATCCCAGGTCAATTAAAAGAATTGAATGACTAATTGCTTCACTGGTCTTATACATTCATTCATCCAAGCTAAGACATCTTGCCTAAATCATCTCCCTGAATGAAAACCTTTGAAATGAAAGGGAGTATGGTCATAGAATGTCAGATCTAGAGCCAATAGGGACTGAAGAGCATCCGCTCCAACCCCCTCATTTCACAAATGAAGACGCTGAGACTCAGAGAGAGACTGAGATTTGCCCAAAGTCATACAGCTAGGAAAAAAGTCTTTGGTGGGGCCGGAATGCAGGTCTTCCTGATTCCTGGTCCAGAAGGCTGACAGGCACAGATGATAGATAGTAATGAAGAATTGTTTTAGAAAGGAAAAGAAAAAGATCAATAGCAGGAGAGGAAAAACTTTGTTGGCATACTTTGGAGAACATTTTAAAGTATTTTCAAAGTCTTCGTGTGGCAACCCTTCAAAGGAGATGATGTAAATAAAAATAATAGCTAACATGTATGTCATGTTCCCATATACCTGGGCAGCTAAGTGGCAGAGAGAGCACTGGGCCTTCTAGAGGTAAGGCTTCATGAGTTCAAATCTGGCCACAGATACTTCCTAGCTATGTGACCCTGAGCAAGTCACTGAACACTGTTTGCCTCAGTTTCTACAACTGTAAAATAAGCTGAAGAAAGAAATAATCCATTTTTTTTTACCAAGAAAACTCCAAATGGGGTCCGGAAGAGTCAGACATGAATGAAATGACTGAACACTAACTACATGCCAGCCATTATGTTAAGCTCTTTATGCTTATTATTTCATTTGATCATAGCAACCCTGGGATGTAGATGCTATTATCATCCCCATTTTATGGATGAGGAAACTGAGGCAGAGGATAAATAACTTGTCTAAGATCACACATCCAGTCAGTATCTGAAGTTGGATTTGAATTCAAGTCTTCCTGACTTTTTTTTCCAGACAGTTACTGTTTTATTTAAAAATAATTCCTTTCCAACTTGTGGGTGCAGTTAAACCATTCTTTTTTTCCTCTAATATGAACAAGGGAATTTTTAAAAAATATGACGTAGGAAAACAAAACTTCTTTCCATGTAACAAAGAGAGTTTATTAAATCTGCTAAATAATGAAGAGCTAGCCACAACCTGATTTAGACATGCTTTATCCACTGTGTCACTTAGCTGCCACATATGTACTCCATTTTGGGAAGGATTTTCAGGTCCAAGAATCAAATTTAAACATTATCTGTATTTGGATATAGACTCTTAATGACCACCCTAGAACAATTATCAATAATATGGAAATAGGTCTTGATCGATGACACAGGAAGAAACCAGTGGAAATGCACATCGGCTATGGGGGATGGTGGTGGGAGGGGGAGAGAGAGCAAGAACATGAATCATGTAACTATGGAAAAAATTTTTCTAAAAAATTAAAAAATAGATGAATAAAATAAACATGACTAGTAGAGGAATGGTGAAGGTGAGGCTGAGCTTCGGGTAACTCAGGAAAAACTCTCCCAGGGGAGGAACAGTCCTCACTTATTCATTGTCAAGGCTCAAATAGCAGAACTCATAGGGATAGCCCATCCGATAATGAAGTGAAAAATAGAGGCTATCCCCCAGAGGTTTGGTATAAATAGAAAAAGGAAGAAGAAGGAAGAGGAAGAGGAGGAGGGGGATAGGAACTAGCATTTACCTAGTGGTTTAAAGTTTGTACAGCACTTTATTTCAGTCAGATACTTGTTACAACAAATGGCTTGATGGCTAAATCATTGGATAATTGTTTAAGACAGGAGACCTACGTTTAGGACCTGGACCTACTATAGGTAGGTTCTTGGTAAATGTTCTTGGTAAAGTCTCTTGAACTTTTTTTTTTTTGCCCCAGATTTCTGCTTTACAAAATTGTGATAACAATGATACTTGTCCTGCCTCTTTCTTAGGACTATGAAGGAAGAGCGAAGGAAAAAAAAAAAACTTTGGAAAAGCTTTAGCACTCAATAAATATAAAATATGATTATTATTTGGAGCTTGGGAAAACTTACCTTTAAGTCCTGGGTTCAAATGCATCCGACATATGTTGGAACTGCAAGCCTGGGCCGTTTTTTAACCTCCAGTGCTATCAGTGGCTCTCTAAGTTGAGAAAAAGGTGCTGACTTGCATCCGTAGTGGGAATTTTATCATTTGGGAGTATCCTGTGTCAATGAAATCAGAGGCTCCATCCCTATTTCTAACCTGTTAATAATATCATCATCATGATGTTGGACAAAGTTAAAACCTTGCTATTAAGTGGTCATTGTACAGGGACTGAGAGAGGAAAACTTTTTTTTTTTTGGTGAAGATTTGCTGATTTTACATGAAAAAGAAAGGATTCCTCCTAAACATTGCACTCCAATGGCCTTATCCTAACCCCTGCGTCTTCGACTTTGGTCCTCTGAAATCCGTGGAGTGATTTTATTGTTATGGCTCCTTTTTTTTCCTTTGTTCATTTGAATTAAACACACTTGACCTGGATCACCAAACTCTCCCTTCAGGAAGCATGGTTTGGGTTGCTGGCAAAATTGCACAACACAGTCGCCTGCAGGTAGTTCCTTAATAAGGCCACACATTTTTACCGGTCGGTATAGCTCTGTAAGTGGATTGCATACACTGGACAGCTTCCAAATGGGCTTCCTTCTGCCACGGCGACTGTTGCTGTTTTCTTGGATTTAGTAGAAATGTAGCTTATACCCCCATGGGGAAACCAGCTTGTTCCCTGCTTAACTGGAAAATATTTATTTTTGCTGGGAAATACTTTGCCAAACACAAATATCTTGAGACTACTTGATTAAGATGAAAAGGAATTTTTCAGCAGGATGGCTGACAAAGAGTGCTGAGACATTCTGATAAACTGATAAGGAAAAGGGCCGCCTAAAAGCTTTTAAAGATGTTTTATGTCTGAGATGGAGATTTTAAAACCCAGCCAGTCTCATAGTTTTAGTGGCCATCTATCAGTTACTTGACCTTCCCTTTTCACTTTGATGGGAAGATAGGACTTGAGCAGCTCAGCATTCGCAAGGAATCGAGCTATTTCTCTCACTCAGCATGTGCCAACAAGCAACATAATTCAGACCCAGAGCTTCCCTTTGGCTTGAGGGATGGAGATTGGCCCTCAGAATCTCCTAAAACAATCTATTGTAGACATGGACCAATTATAAGTTACACTGTACTTTAACAAAGTACTCCTGAAATATAGCACTCAAGTGCTGAATCAAGAGATGCTGTTGGAATTCCCATTTATAATGAATAAACCGAAACAGAGAGGCTCTCCAGGACAGCTAGTATGTGTCAGCAGACTTTGTAAAGGTTAGGGGATTCAGTTCAGCAAGCTCTGATTATTTGATGCTGGTTAGCAACTAGGCGACCCAATGGAGAGAGTGCTGGACCTGGATTCAGGAAAGCTCACCTTCATGAGTTCAAATCTGGCCACAGGCACTTACTAGCCAAGGGATCCTGGGTAAGTCATGTACCCTTGTTTGCCTCAGTTTCCTCCTCTGTATAATAATCTGGAGGAGGAAATGGCAAACCACTCTGGTATCTTTACTAAGAAAATTCCAAATGGGGTCATGAAGAATTGGACATGATTGAAAGATCTGAACAAAAAAAACAAAATAGAAGATGTACTTTACGTTAGTCTCTTGGGAAATAAAGATGTAAAAAAAAGATTATATAATCCTTATTCTCAAGGAGTTTATAGTCTAAGAGGAATGGAGGGACTAAAACATGTTTGCAAGTAGGGATGATACTCAGGAGAGTTAAGAAGGAAGGGTAAAAATCAGATAAAGCTTCCAGAGGAAATTTAGTGTGGAGAGATCATCTTTCTCTTGGGAGGATAAAAGATAACTATAATAAGCCAGTGTGGTTCAGTGAAAAGAACACCGAATTCAGAATTGTAAGACGTCCAGTCTAGTCCCAACTTTGACTTTTCCTGTATCTATGAGTGTGGGCAAGCCCATGTCAACAGCCTGTCCCTCAAATTCCTCATATATAAAATGAAAATAATATTTGCACTATTTACCTCACTAGTGTGTTGGGTAACTTATCCTAAAAACCCATAGAAATATGAGCTTTACTGATATAGAAGAGCCAGTAACAACTGAATAGGCCTGGGAAAAAGAGGCTTTCAACAGAAATAGATGAAAATGTGTGCCTTCCAGGTGTGGAGGAGAATATGAGGCAAAAGAACACCTGGCCAGCTTGTGAAATAGCCAATAATCCAGTTTAGCTGGAATGTAAAAGTCTATGAAGGAGATTAGAGCAATTAGGTTAGTAATGGAAGGTTAGAACTAGATTGCAGAGGGACTTCAATACCAGGTTGTGGTTTTTCCCTAGGAAGCCAATGAAGTGTGTGACATTGTTAGCTAGACTGTGCAATAGGAAGGTTTATTTTTTATTAATTAATTTGTTCCATTAAATTCTTAGGTATGTCCCTTCCTCCTGCCCTCCTCTCCTCCCTTTAGAGAAGGCAAAATTTTATGTGTATATATCAACTATGGCTTTAATTTTTCTTTTTATCAATTCTGTCTCTGTAGGTGGGCATTCACAGGTTTTTTCTTCAGATATAATATTTTAAAGCTCATCCATCATCAGGATTTCATTCATATTGTTATGTCAAGTAGAGCATTTCATATGATTTCAGAAATTAGTTATCGATTGTGAGTATATTGTGGAATAATGGCCCCTTAAAAAACATTTGTCCTGACCACAGAAGGACGCCTTATTTGAAAGAGGTTCAGGGAGGGCCTCCTTTAGTAGGGGTTTAAATGGCCTTTCAGTATTGATAATCTGGGTTGAATTTTCAAGGTAGCATCAACTAATCTGAAAAATCTTAGAGATTTTTATGTTATAAATATGACCACAACACTTTAGACTTGGTGAAATAAAGGATGAAAGACTACCATTTGGTTCATTTTGATTCATGTTACATAGTAAACTTAATAGAAACTAAGTGTTTGAGTTAAGAAAATAATAGAGGATTTTACATGAAGTAGTAAAGCCAACCTTTTTTGGAAAAATCATTGGAGAGCAGGCTTACCTGGGGTAGAACTCTGGGGAGGGATATTTTAAAGGGTTTATAAGGATTTGACCAAGGGTTTGGCACCCATCAAAAAGGGATTCTGAATAATAGCCCAGTAATACTTACTGCCTGAGAATGACACTGATGTATTCTCATGTATTATTTAGTCTGTTCAGTTGTATTCAATTCAATAGAAATAGGAGTAAATTTGTCCTCATTTTTTATGACTTGAGAGTTTTCACTGAAAACCCAATCATCTTAGAGAAAATTTTTATTCCAATCTTTTTTCTTTATAATTCATTTTTTCCTCATCTACTTCCTCCTCCAGCAGAGACTTTCTGAAGTCACAGAGTACTTCCACAAAAGCCTAGGTTTATCTAAATAATTTACAGAGCTACCTATGTCTAGCCAAAAGATGTGGAGAATGGGTTTGATATGCATACATTAGTCAAGAAACATAGGTTCCACCTAACATCTGAGCACAAGGCATTGTCTTCATTAAGTTGCTTTCCATTCTTCTCTATTCCTCAGGGATTTGAAGATATCAACCCCTTCTTTCTCCTCCCCAAATGTCACTGAACCATCTCTTCCAGATCTCCCGCCCCAGTGACTGTTTGCCATCGTTATGCAAGACTCAGCATTCATCAATTTAGCCCCAACCAAACTTTAGAAGCGTGTTCATCTCTGCATTAATGGCTAGGTGCTAGTGTTCTTCACTTTTGAAATTTGTCGCAATTATCTGTTTTCCCCACCTTGAATCTAGTCCAATCCAAACAACCAGTCATCAGTCTTTAGAATGTAGGAATATCTCTTGCCATCAAGGGTGAGCAAGAAAAAAGAAAAAAAACAGCTAGCTCAGATTCTATTTAGGCACCAGATGCATTATTAAACCTTTATCTTTAGCCTTAGTCAATTCTTGCCCAGGCCCAGATCATTCTGGAACTCATTGTGCTCTTCATGACACCATTTGGAGTTTTCTTGGTAAAGATATTAGAATGGTTTGCCATTTCCTTCTCCAGCTCATTTTGCAGATGAGGAAACTGAGTCAAACAGGGCAAAATTACTTTCCCAGGGTCACATAACTAGTAAGTATCTGAGACCAGATTCGAACTTATGAAGATGGATCTTTCACATTCTAGGCTTGGCACTCTATCCAATATGACACCTAGGTTCCCTCATTCTAGCACTTATCCAAATTTAACCCTTAGCTACTAGAAACTGTAAAAATAAATTTCAGTAAAGTAGAACTTTGGTAAAAATAGAAATTTCTCTAAAGCAGGAAAATAGATTTCTCATTCAATTGTATTAATTTTTGTTTATAAAAGGATTTTTTAATGAAAAACATCTTTGGACAAAGCAGCATTTTTTCAACTAGCTTTTGCTTTACTTTATATGTTTTATTTTCTTGGTATCAGTTAGAATAGATTTAAATTATATCAGACATCATCTCATTCTACAGAAGGGAAACTGAGATCTACAGCAATGAAATGACTTGTCTAGTCACCCAAGGAGTCACTAACAGAGGCAAAATTGGTACTTGGGATTTCTGGCTCCAGATCTAGTACCTTTTCTGCTAAGAAACTTTAGGAAGAAAAGAAGAGGAGACTGGTGACTGAGTCAGGGAGGAGGAAGGAATTCTCATGGTAGTGCAAAATAAGCAATTAGGGATAGAATGTGCAAGGCTATTCTCCACCATTGTAACATCTTTCAATATGGTGCACCTCCCGTCTAGGCTTAGAGGAGCTTGAAGTTCAATGATGTCTCAAGCTCACTTAACATGAAGCTTAATGTTCTGGAGGGGAGATGTAGGTCTGGACAGAGCTAGAATGTATTTAAGGAAGAGACAAGAGATTCTAGATGAAACCCGAGTACCCCTTGCCTTGCCCTAATTAGGAGGTCTTCTAGCATAAAGTCCTCTTCCCCCACCCAGTAATGCCCAACCTTTGCAGGCAAACACCAAGAAGACAACACCTTTCCCCAGCCCCTGGATTAATCTTCTTGCTCTACACATCACTCTTCTGCCCCGATGATCCACTTTTATAGGTATCATAACTTTCAATAGAGGGACCCTGTCCTAGTGGACTTGGCCAGATGATGGCATCTTCCCTGGCCGCTGGAGTGAGAGCCCTCTCTGGGGATAGGACATTAGCTGCAAAATAGTTTGATGAGAGGACAGAGCTCAGCAGCCACAGTTCCCATCTTAGAGATCATCAAATTCTACCTGGACATTTTTAAGATGAAACTAAGGCCTAGAGCTAGGGAGGGGATTCTTGGTTTGCTTTTTTTTTTTTTTGTATGCTGATTCCTTTTCAGGAAATCTCAACTTGTCTAAAGCCCACCTAGTGTCTTTCAGTGTAATTGTTCATTCTTTCTGAGTGGGTATTACCCATGTTTTTAATATTCTTCAGGCTGAGTTCTAGAAGGACAAAAATCTCCTTTATCCACTTAAGACTGAATAAGTATTAAAAATGAATCACCTTCTTAGCCCTGCTCATGGATGGGTGATTTTTTTTGTTGTTGTTGGAACAGATCATCTCTTCAGACTCTAAAAATTAAAATCTGATTCAGATTCCAAATAAGCTCCTTAACTTAAAAAAAATTTTTTTTTAGTTTTTCATGTGGTCTCATTTCTTTGACAGCTGCCTAAGCTCTATGTCTGTATTTTACAGAAACGTGGTGCTGTAGATCTCAACTTTCATAAGCTCTTTATTAATTTCTTCAAACAACTAAGTCCAAGGGAAATTTGTTTTTTTTTTTTTACCCAAACAGTGGCTCCTGATGATCCCAGCAGAAAAATAGATGGCGATACCATTCTCTTTTCTGATGTTCAAGAAAGCTCCAGTGCTGTTTATCAATGCAATGCTTCTAATGAATATGGATACTTGCTGGCAAATGCATTTGTGAATGTTTTAGGTAAAGTATTCCCTCATTGTTCATGTGGGCTGCAGGGGAAGAATAAGAATTTGTATAGCACCTACTATGTGCCACCCACTTGGCTCATCTCTTTACAAATATGATCTCATCTGAGTCTCACAACAGCTCTGGGAGGTAAGGTGTTATTGTTATCCTCATTTTACAGTTGAGTAACAGAGGTAGACAGACTGAGGTTTGTGACTTGCCTAGGGTCAATCTAATTCTATCCAATAAACATCTTTTGCCTCCTATGTACAATGAATTAAAAAAAGACAGTTTCTACTTTCAAGGAGCTCACAATTTAAAGAGAGAGATAATATACAAAAGGGGGGGGGGCAGAAAAATAAGGTGGAAGGGACAGGAAGGGGATCTTGTTCTGTGGAGTTGAAAACAAGCAGAGCAGCAGAGGAAAAGTGGAATAAAGATCCTAGATTCTTGTTTCTGCCCTCTTTAAAGATAAGTATTGGGAGGAGTTTGGGACTTTGTCCTCCAGGCAGAGAAGAGAGCAGGCTGAGGGAGGTTGTGTCAATCAAGGCTTGAATAAATAGCATGGTAGTGAGTTTAGAAGTGATGAGTTTATCCTGGTAGGGGCATCTTGTTCCCAGATACAAAGTGGAATTGGTATCTGAGACCAGTTTTGAACTCAGTTCTTCCTGATTTCTGGTCCAGCCTTCTATCCACTGTGGTACATATCTGTCTGAGTAACTGTCTATTTAACTCACAATTATCGCTTCTCGGCCTTTTGGCTAAGATCAAGTGTATTTAATTCATAATTACTCTTCTTTCTCTTTCACTCATGTGTCTTAGATCTCATTTTTTAATAAAATTAAGTTAATCTAGCATTTTTAAAATGTTTTTTTAAGACCTCTTACTTAGTTGATTGTTAGCCAGACTCCTTGATCTATAGCAGTGGTTCCCAAACTTTTTTGGCCTACCGCTCCCTTTCCAGAAAAAATATTACTTAGCCCCCTGGAAATTAATGGTTTTTTTTAAATTTTAATAGCAATTAACAGGAAAGATAAATGCACCTGTGGCCATCACCACTTTTCTGGATTGCTGCAGCACCCACCAGGGGGCAGTAGCGCCCACTTTGGGAATCACTGATTCTATAGGAAAGAGAACTAAGATAAGACTAACATCTTAAAAATCCAGATTTTACTATCATTTCTGCCCATTGGCCCTGGCATAGTTTTAAATTGTTTCATATTCCCAATTCCTCATCTGTAAAATGGGAATCATATCTTTGGCCTTTACTTGATTCACAAATATATTCAAAAACATATACCACTTACTTATGGTAAAATGTTTAGATAGCAATAGAAGAAATGTGCTTCTTTAGAGTGATCTATATTTTGTGTATTTCTATAATTGATGTTTCAGGAAAGTGATTAGCTTATTTCTAGTACTGAAATTACCTAAGTAGAAAATTTTATTTGTTTAAGTTTACTTTCTGTAAAAATTATTTGAAGATAGTAGAAGATTTTTTTTCTTTAACTGCTTAAGGTTGGTGTTTCCCTTTTCAAAACCAAAGCAAAAATCAGGAAGTTTGCCAGGACTTAAGATATCAGCCTGTGAATTATTTTATTTAAATACATATTTTGATAATTGGATTTCACTATAATTTGTTTCCTTAGTAATACTATGTGTTTTACTTTATTTGTTTAGTAAAACCATTTTAAGAAAGGGCCATTTGACTTCATCCGAATTCCTCCAGATGCTTCAGAAATAGAGAATTAATCATTTAACTCAGGAAAGATAATTAAGCTAGAAAAATGGTAGTGAAAGTGCTAAGAATCAGGACATTTGTCTTCTTTATGTCTTCTGGGCTAATTTCTCAATAAACATACACAATATGAGTGGAATTCTGTTCTTTTCTAAGCTAACCTGTCAATCTATAACAGTCAGTACTAAAGCAGCAATATTTAACATAAAGCCTTGCAAGGAAATAAAAACGAATTCCTATAGATGACTACATTTTGGGGGGTCTGAAATGTGTCTCTTTATTTTTCCTATTTTTAGCTGAACCACCTCGGATACTTACTGAAGCAAATTTGCGCTATCAGGTCATTACAGATAGACCTGCAATGTTAGATTGTGCTTTCTTTGGTTCTCCCATTCCTACCATCGAATGGTAAGGAACAGTACCTGTTTTCAAAAGGTTAAGACATATTTTCCTTAATTTTCTTTTTTTCTTTTTTCTTGTTTTATTAGTTTTAATGAAAAAGAATGTTTTATTATTGTATAAACCAATCTTGAACATAAAATTAAAAATATATAGATAGATCAATAGTTTACAAAATAAACACAAATAATATTCATGTGATAGGTAAGTTTTTTGGTGCAAAGCTTCTCAAAAATGTGTTCTTGGGGGACAGCTGGGTAGCTCAGTGAATTGAGAGTCAAGCCTAGAGATGGAAGTTCCTAAGTTCAAATACAGCCTCAGACACTTCCCAGCTGTGTGACCCTGGGCAAGTCACTTGACCCCCACTGCCTACCCTTACCACTCTTCCACCTGGGAGCCAATACACAGAAGTTAAGGGTTTAAAAAAAAGGTTTGGGTGAGGATCAAATGAGTTGACATATTATAATAAAAAAAATGTGTTCTTAATCTTTTAAAAGCTTCCAGAGTTTGTATTGGTTCACCAATAAATATGTTGTCCTATTATTCAAAAAATAAAAGAGATAAATTAATGCTGAATTTTATTCCAATACTGTTTGTAGGATGAGAAAATGAGCCATTTGTTCAATGAAAGAAAAAAATAACCAAATGGACAACTTGCATGTTCTATTGGTGTCTTTACAGTGATGAGAAAATGAGAGGAAAGTCTTCAATATACTGGGTAGACCCCTTGTGGTTAACTTCTTAGAATACCTAGACAAGTCACACAGGATAAGCGGATTATCCTGAATGTATTGTGACTTTTTCTTCTGGAAGGAATACCCACATCAATGAGACCTCACATCCAGTAGAATACTATGTGTGCAATCCCTTGGAAATAACTTGGGGTTTGTTGTTGGGTTTTTTTTTCACCAGAGGAGACTTGCACTTGTAGAAGAATCATTATTTCCTGTAGGAAAACTTATCTATTTAAAAATATTGGTATTGTTTTCACAAATGTCCTATTCTAATGCCTGATTATATCATGGAGGTTATCTAAGGTTCTCATAGCCTAAGACAATAGACTGAAACTTTTAATAGAAAGCTAAAAAGGCTTCAGGTAAGGTTTGTCTGATGTCCCAAAAAAAGTCTTCATTATCCCTGGGGACTACAGTGTGGTAAAATGGAAAGAGGATCAGTTCTGTAGTCAGAGGACCTGGATTCCAGTCCCTTCTCTCACATTTACTCTCTTGTGTGACCTTAAGTGAATTAACCTCCCTGGGCCTCAGTTTCCCTATCTGTAAAATGAAGGTATTGGATTAGATGGTCTTGCAGCTCTAGATCTATGGTCTTATAACCCAAAAGATTGGTTGGTAAGTGATAAATTTTTTGGACCATCACAATTCATGAAAAACAGAGAATTAAAGAGTTGGAGGACAGAAGGTAGCCACTCAGAGCAAGGTAGCAAATTCTGTAGAGTCAGAATCGCAGTTGGGAGTGGAATGAAGAATAGCTGGAATGGAACTATCCCAGTGATGTAGGCCTGGAAAGGAACGCCCCAATTGGGAAAGGGCAGCTGTTGTAGGCAGGCAGTCCTCCTGCCCTAAGCTGTGATCTTTCCAGGATCATCTCAGATTCTGGCAATTCCCCATGTAAAAGCCTTGTGTGTAATCTACCCTCACCTTCACCTCGAAGCCCACAAGAAATTATTCCCTCAAGAAACAATGAATGGACATTTACTACGGCCTTTCTAGCCCTGTGTTCTTTTTTCTTGTCATTAATGTCATTATCTGAGGAATACAAATTTGCAGGAGTTAGGAAGAGGGCAAATATAAAATTGAATTGGGGAAGCAGGAAGCAGTCACTTAGAACTGGAAAGGACAATGGAAATCATTTATACCAGAGGTATCGCACAAATAAAAGCAGATCCCTGTGGGCTGCATATTGACTTGGAAAAATCACAAATTAGTAATAATAATCATAATAATAACAATGATAATAATGATTATAGCTAAAATTTACATAGTGCTTACTATGTCCCAGGCTCTGCACTAAGAGATTTATAATTATTTTATTTGATCCTCACAAAAGTTATGGGAAGTAGATGCCAATTATTTCCCCCATTTTACAAACAAGGAAACTGAGGCAAACAGATGTTAACTAAGCTGCCCAGAATTATATAGCTAGCAATAATAATAATAACAACTAACATTTCTATAGTGCTTACTGTATGCTATATGTGTATATACAGGCAAAGCTAGTAAGTGTTGAGGTCAAATTTCACTTCTTTTGAACTAAATGTCCACTAATGTTATCTATGTTGTATTTTTCTTATATTGTTCAACATTTCCTCTTTACATTTTAATCTGCTTTGGGGTACAAGCAGAGCTGGCCCTGAGTTTATTACTTCTAAATTAGATCAACCCCTTCACTTAACACTTGAGAAAATTGAAACTGGAAAAGTAAATAGGTAAGTGCCTCATCCAAGGACAAAGAGGATGTAGCAAGTCTGACATTATTCCAAATCCATTCTTTTCCCCACTGGACCACACTGCCCACAGCTGCCCAACAATGGCACAGGCTGCCTTATGTGATAGTAAGCCCCCATCAGTGATGCTGCAACATTGAGTGGGAGGTGGGACTAGATTGTCCTCTAAAAATCTTTTCATCTCTAAGATTCTGTGATCTTTTACTCTCCCACATGCTTCCTCCCTCCTCCCTCAACCATCTACATTTACAGCCTCATAGGCTTGTCATCAACACTGTCACCACCAATTCCCTCTGGATATTTTGGCCTAACCAAAGGGAGACAAAGGGAGATGGGAGAATTAGAAAAGTTGCTCCAAAAAAGAGCACCCTGGGAAGGAACAAAATATTAAAATTCAATATTAGAATATTAAAATTAGGGGGTCCAAAAGTTCAACACGTAAAAGAAACTGGAAATAATGGGTTCCCCAATAAATGGGATTTGGCAACACTCCCACATCTGGGATCACCCTTTAGCTTTCTCTTTTCAGTTATCTACTTCATCTCTTCAGCTGAAAGACCACCATATACAACTTCCTGCCATTGTTATTGTCTCACATAAGTCCCCCTCCTCACCCTAGTGTGCATCCTTTCTGTCTTCTAGTTGGACTCTCTTGGTTACCTTGTCACTGCTAGCATGGGAAATTTTGTATTAAATTAGTTACCATTGGCTTTTAGGAACTGAGGGGAAATGGCCCTTCAGGGAGAGTGGTCTTCATTTTGTCTATTTTATAACCTTTTTAAAATGATTGCTAACATGCATTTTTAAATTATTACTAACATGCATTTTAATGCACCTAATTATACATAAAACCAAGTTGTCTAATGTACTCACTTTTCCCCCAGGGTTATTTAATTTTACCTGTGGTACAGACACACTTTTATGCATATTGATACAGGGAGGCTCATAGGCATCATCATTGTGCCTGATTTCATATAGAATTTAACATTTAAATGCAGATAATGTTTGCCTTGACCTTTAAAAATGTAGCTTTATGTGTCTGAGGTTAAATGAATGTTGAGTATTGTCTCTTCATATTCATTTTGCTATGTAGGTTTAAGGGGACAAAAGGAAGTGTTCTCCAGGAAAACATATATGTATTTCATGATAATGGAACTTTGGAAATTCCTGTGGCCCAAAAGGATAGTGCAGACACATATACATGTGTAGTAAGGAACAAATTAGGGATGGTAAAAAATGATGTTCATCTAGAAGTCAAAGGTAAGTCAGACAGTCTTGGTTTTTAAAAGCATTATGTGTCATCCAGCAAATTTTCTGCTTTCTTCAAGTGATTAAAAATAACTTTAAATTTCAGATCCAACCAGAATCATAAAAGAGCCTGAATACAAAGTAGTACAAAGAGGTGGCAGGGTTTCCTTTGAATGCAAAGTGAAACATGATCCGACTTTAATAGCTACTCTCACATGGCTGAAGGATAATGGTGAGCTGCCAAATGATGGAAGGTATTTGCAAAAGATTTTTTCTCATGATTTTCCAATTTTCTTTCTGTTCTCTTTTGTCCTAAACACTTAAAACTACCTATTGGCCTAGGGTTTTTGTATAGTTACTCCCTAAATGGTTTATTTTTGGTGCTTCTAAAGACTGCTGTACCAAGAATATATAAATATTTATGTTCTCTCTTCTGGAAATGTTTAAATCTTGAAAGAGACATTAAAACAGGATGCTCAGTTTGTCCATATCTTTATGTCTGTGGGTCTCTTATGTAGTTTAAGATTGGAAAGATGAAATCTTTAAGTTCTAGATAATTTATCTACTTTTTGTATCTCATCAAGAGTGTGGAATACTACATAAATATTTTTATGATAACTATAATCAGGGAATGTGATGCTTGTAATTACCAGAGGATTACCAAATCCTCAGCAGAAACTTCAAAAGATACAAGACTTTTTATTTGAGGCAAAAGAAGCTACCCAGCTGATGAACAAGATAGAGTGCTAAGCCTGGAGTCAGAAAGACTTGAGTTCAAATACAACCTCAGATACTTCCTAGCTGTGTGACCGAGCAACTCAATCTGTATGCCTCAGTTTGTTTATCTGTAAAATGAGGACAATAAGAACCTCTATTTCCTGGAGTTGTTGTGAGGATAAAATGGGATAATATTTGAAAAACACTTTGTAAACCTTAAAGCACTCTACAAAAGCTAGCTATCGTTGATGGCACATGTAGGAAGGCAATAAACTAGGGTCTGATATCACATGATTATAATATATATGGCTGTGTGCATAAATGCTAGCTACTATTATTATTTAGTGAGTATTTTTATTTTATTTTCATAAAAACTAGTGAAGCAACAAGCAAGAATTTTTTAGATCTTCATATTTAAAAGGGCTTGGGGGCAAGTTTGACATCTTTGACAAGTTAAGGGTAAAGAGTAAATCTCCACTTTGGGGGAGTTATTCTTCTCCATGTCACACATTTTAATAAGTTCACTGGAGACTATTTTACATTTTATGTGAGTACCATTGCTTCCATTAAATGAAATATCGCCTCTTTTTAGACAACAGCAGAAAATATAAATCTGTGTTCCTTGAATATGCCTGATGACACCTAAATTTGTTCTTAGTCCAAAGGCAGAGACTTCTCTTAAGTTCCCAATATAATTCTATGATACTTTTGAATGTGCATACTCCTGCCTGATTGTTTACATATTTCACTTTCCCTTTCTCCCTCTCTTTCAATTTTTTGTGTAAGGAAAGTCAATGATGTTAGAAGAAAAAAAGAGATGACTTAAATGTTTTTAGAAATCCATTACAGTTCAATAAATTTATTATTGCAAATGCTTTAAGTACACATAATATTGACAAACCAAGCAAATTCTAAGAAAATATTTTGCATACTTGAAATAAACCCTTAGAATTTATAACCCATGAAATAAATTTACATTTCCATCCCTATTGATTAATCAGGTTTTCTTTGCTTTTCTCAATTTTTTCCTCTGTGGAAATACACACATCTTATCTATAAGCATTTATTAAGGACCCATTATATGCTAAGTACTATATTAGGAACTAGATATAAACTGATACAGGCGAAGCCATGTAACCATGTTTATATGTCTTTTTGTAAGTTTTCATTTTCATTTATCCGGGTTTTTTAAATTGACCCATTCTCTGGAACTGCATAATCAAAATCATGGGTATAGATCTTGGCAGAATTTTTAAAAGAAATCAAAAAATGGAAACTTGTCATCTGTCTCTATTGATAATGACAAGCTATTTCTGCAGAGCTAAGAAGGTACCCATAAATAATAATGAAATACAATATGGTGGATGAGCTTTGGGATTACTCTGAATCTGTTCCATTTGCAGGTTCAGTATCGATAATGACCATCTGGTTATAATGAATATAAGTGATGAAGATGATGCAACCTACACTTGTGTGGCAAATACATCTCTGGACATTGTTTCTGCAAGTGCTATGCTTAGAGTTGTTGGTAAGAAGACAAACATTAAACAAATATAGGACAAGTTACACATAAGGTTTCTCATTGAAGAATGGAAAAACAGAATCTTTACTTCAATTTTATTTTAGGAATAATATAATAGTCCAGCTAAAGATTAATTGTCTCACTTTTTTATTAAGCCTATATCTGTGATACCGATAAACTATTAGCAACTAGTAGTATACAAACATAATGAACAACTAACTACTTAAATAAGAGTTTAGTGAGCAATTGGAGTGGTTTTTAGCAAAATCAGTATATTTATTTTCTAAATTGCTTCTGTGTGATTAGTAGAACCATGTTTCCATAGGTAAACTTCATCTTATAATTTCTATAGTATTCAGTTTCTGCTTATAACAATCTTATGTCTTTCTATTACTAACTTGGAAAAAATTCTTTTATATTAATGTCCTTCTGGCTCCTCCAACTCCAGCTCCTGTTTACGGTAAACTAATTCAAATCTCCTTCTTCCATCTTCTCTTCAACATTCTTCACATCTCTAAATCAATATTTTTTCCATTACATGCCATTTTTTGTTGCTTATCTTTAAAGAGAAATGTCTGTCAATTTTTTATTGTGTTGGTCACTTACTTGCATAAATAGTTTCTTCATTTTAACACTGGAATTTCTTTTACTCAGCATGCCATCATTCATTTGTAAAAAATTTATGATGATTATACAATCAATCTATTTGACAAAATTCATATCATTTGATAAGAACCTTCTAAAATGACACATTACCTTAAAAGGTTATCACATATATTTGCTGAGTGAAAAAAAACCTATTTAAAATATGTAATTCCACAAATTATTTTTCATTTCATTTCTTTGAAGGTTATGTCTGGTTTCTATTTCTGGAAAGTTGTTACCTTCACCCTAAATAAGAGCATCAAAAGAGATACATTGCCACCATTCTCGCCTTTCTGATGCAGAGTTAGCTTGATTTATGTTCATGTGATATAAATCACTAAAGAATAGCGGAAATAATAATGCATTTATGACATGCAATTTTTCTGGCACCTGGAAATGAAATCAGAAATTACTTTCTAGATGATTTTCCATTTATCAATTCTGCTTTTTTACTTAGCACTTGAATAGCAAATCTAATTTTGTACATAATTATCCCTTGGATTTTAATTTCAGTCATATGTTATATGGTAGTGGGCTTTTCATTTATTGGCATCTTTTGTTTCTGCTTCTGCATGAATGAGCAAGAAAATAAAGATGTTTTTAGGAGTTTTTTTAAACATCAAGGTCAAAGTCATTTCCTTAGTTGAATGTTCAGGATGGCACACTAATTCTGTGGAACACTAAAGAACCATTTTGCATGTTATTATCTGGGAGTTGAGAGATTCAGATAACAGGCATCTTTTGCAATATAACGATTATAATAAAGGATCATTTAGTGTCATACAAAGGTAAATGTACTTCCCCAAGAACCTAACCTACTGCTGTTAGTGGGAAATGACTCTAAGCATCTGGCTTAAATATGCATGCTGAGGTAGGTAAATTTCATTGTATTTGTCAGACTTCATTTCTAGAAGATGCTCTTCTTCATTTTTCCTTTGGTAGAAAGGAAGTTTTGACTTATTATATAAACATCTCTTCATGTTTATGAGAAGACTCATAAACAGAAAATGTCAGTGATCCGTGCATTTCAATTTCCATTTTTTAAATTATAAATGATTGATCTGCACTTGAGAAGTAAACAAGTGGAACTCAGCAATATAAATTCAATAAAAGTTTTCATCTGTGCCTGTGTCCCAAGAAACCCCAGTTATTTCCATTTCATTTCAGTAGCATGCCATGTTAAGTTAAGACAGAATGGTATTATGGCTGTAAGATTTCCTTGCATCCTGTTACTCTCTGAAGAGTGGATTGGGTAACTAGCGGGTCCCTTGTTTTAAGGTTATTGATTGTAATGATGTGTTTGACCCTCAGATCGTCCAAATTCACCGTTTGATTTGGAATTAACAAGTTTACTTGAAAGAAGCGTTCAGCTGTCATGGACACCAGGGGAAGAAAACAATAGCCCTATTACAGGTACGTTCAACCATTTGTTTTATTGCAATTATTCCAAGAGTGACTTTTTTCCAACTTCTGAAGCACTTTGGATTGTGCCAATTAATTTCCCATCAGTGATCTCTACGGTCTCTCATTTGGCTGAATCACCAAACTGATCTACCAGATTTTTTTTTGTTCAGCAGTGGAGTGTTTTCAGGTGCTTTTAAATGTTTGCAAAGCATAGTTCTATTTCTGATCTTATTGGAACTTCATAACAACCCTCTGAGGTAGGTAAAAGAAATATTTTTGTGATGAGAAAATTTAAAATTCCTTGAGAGCAAGGACCACTCCTTTTTTTCATTTTTTTAATCCCCAGAAGTTTCTTCTACATAATTGGAACTCAATAAAAGTTTATTGAATTGAGCAGAAGCCAGAAAGACAAAGTAACGCTATTAGACCAGTCTCTCAGCTAAGCACCTGGGGTGTGCCAGGCACTGTGCTAGGAGCTAGGGATAGAAAGACAAAAATGAGAAGTTCCTGTCCTAAGAACAAGCTCACAGTCTGGCCAAGACACTATGTAACTAGATAGACAGATAGTGATAGATAGAAATAGTTAAACAGTGTCAGAGTGAAGGAGGAGGGGGGAGAAGAAACAGAGAGATAAAGACAGAGGGGGAGAGAGAGAGAGAGAGACAGAGAGA
>NC_058134.1:149363272-149468794 GCF_016433145.1 Gracilinanus agilis
GAGAGAGAGAGAGAGAGATAAAAGAAGAGAAAAAGAGGGAAGGAGGAAGGGAGAGAGGGATTGGGAGAGGGATAAGGATAGAGAGAGAGAAAGAGAGAGGGAGAGAAAGAGAGAGAGTTAAAGGAAGAGAAAAAGAGAGGGAAGGAGAAAGGGAGGGAGGGGGAGAGGGGGAGAGAGAGAGATACAGTAAGTAGGCAAAGAGTGAAGGCATTAGAAGCAGTACAGAATCAGAGCAGGTCACACATAGAAAGTGAAACCTGAGATGAGCCTTGAAGGAAACTAGAAATTCTGAGAAACAAAGGTATGAAAAGAGTATATTCCAGGCCTGGGAGATAATCATTGCAAAAGAAAGAGATGAAGTGCTTTTTATGAGTAGCATATAATAGCTGTTCAAACAACTAGAAGGCTTATTTGACTGGGTAATATGGTTAGTGGTGAATCTTGGCATATAACCCTGACCTCTTAACTCCCAGCCCAGAGCTCTTTCTAATAGGCCAGACCACTGTGGAATATAATTAATTTAGCTCTATGAATTAACATGAGCTCAGAGAATTAACTTAATTAGATAAAACCTTAAAGAAATTTTACTCCTGCCAAACGAAGGCATTTAGAGAAAATGTGAAGGTATTCCCCAGAGCACAAATATTATGTGCCTTTAACCAGACATAGCTATTATATCACTCTTAACAGTGTCCTTTGATACTTCCTTTTCTCCTCTAGGAATGGACCTTCTCAGCCATCCTCTCCCTCACTTTAATTTTCAACCTTTCTTTATCCAAAGAGGCTTCTTACCAACTGCCTTTCAAACATATCCAGATTTCTCCCATCCATTAAAAAACAACAACAACAACAAAATCTACATTGGACGCCTTCATTACTCTTCACTCGTTTCAGTCATGCCAAAATCTTCATAACCCCATTTGGGGTTTTCTTAGCAAAGACTCTGGAAAGGTTTGCCATTTCCTTCTCCAGCTCTTTTTACAGATGAGGATACTGAGAAAAACAGGGTTAAGTGACTTGCCCAGGGTCATACAACTAGTGTCTGAGTCTGAATTTGAATTCAGGTCTTCCTGTCTCCAGCCCTGGCTCTTTATCCATTCTTTTAAATTATAGGCCTATAACTGCTCCCTTTCATAGCCCAATTCTGAGAAAGCTATCTACATTCTGAAGTCATAAGTAATTTTACTATTAGAGTAGTTTTCTTTTCCTTCTTTGAATTGTTAGTATCCCTCATTAACTAGCTGTTATATGCTATAGCTAATTAAATAAATTAGCAAAATATATTCATTCATTTAGAATAATTTGATAGTCTTTCACATTCAAAAGCTATCAGTGGTTAATAAAGTTGTTTTCCTTACAGTGTTGTATGTATTTTACTATCATGAAACAGGCATTCTAATGGCAAAACCAATATCTTTAAGAAATCTTTCATCATAATAATTGATATACACTGATGTCTAATTCCTAGGTCTTGGTTTCTTGATTAACAATAGTCCATGGAAACCAATTTAAAATGAGATTTTAAGAATGCAAATTGTTGCATTTCATTGAAATTATGTGGATGTTGAAGGGAAATGTATTTATGATGTAAAAGCCAGAATGCACTAATGTTTATATGCTGTTTTACCCTAGCCCATTGTCATTTGAACTATTTTAATGAATTTTATTAGAATAGAATTCAGTTGCTAATTTAATGGCAAAGAGTTAGCAATGTAAATATCAAAGCACAATAGTTGATGTCTTTTACATTTTAATGAAAGGAGCATCTTTGAAGTAGTCAAATATTTACATGTACAGCATATTTCAATACTTAAAGGACCTGGGACTTCATCACTGTGGACCCTCCTCTGATATAGTTTCTGGCCCTTCAACAACTTAGCCAGATAGGCTCCGCAGGTTATTCTGACCAAAACAATTCATTAACTGATTATCAAACTTCTGGTGATGTATTTCTCTGGACTTAAGCTAGTGCTCAAATGCCTGTCATGCAATCTGTTGCTTTGTCTATAAGCCTAGGCAGGATCTGAAGTTAGTTGTGTAAAAAAGAATAAAATAGAATAATCCAATCCAAAAAAAAATTTGTGATGCAAATTCAAATAGTGGTGCCATTTTGTGAGATACCTTACTTATGCTCATCAGGACCTGACTATATTTGAAAGTTTTCCAGCATGGTAGGACTATCAAAGCTGGCATTGTGATGGCAAAGACTAAGAATCCAGAGCTTCTCCAAATTATAAAGAACCATGAGAGAAGGACTTGAATGAAGGATATATGTTTGTCCAAAACCCAAACATACAGACTAGGAAAGTGTTGATATCATCCTAATACTTGTTAAGAGTTCTCTCCAAGTGAGACAGAATTTCCTTGTTATACATACAACAAGAGAGAAAGTATGGCCAAATGGACAGAGACCAGACAGGAGGACCTGGGTTCACGTCTCACTACTCGAGTGACCCTGGAGCAGGTCCCTGAAGCTGTCAATGTGTGAGGCAACTCCAAGTCTTTAAGTTATGGGCAAGTGGCCAGTTTATGTTGGTAGAAGAAGTTTGCTTCTTAGGAATTCTCCTTATTGAAGAAATTACAGGTCTAGAAGCAAACAAACGTACACAAATTGTAGGATTGATGCTTGCTTTATTCATTCTTGTCTTTATGGTATAGTAACGTTCCTCCTGTTTTCTCTGACGCTCCCCCTTCCCACCCTCTGCCTATCTCTTGTCTTTCTCCTCTACCCCTTTCCCGTCCAAAGCTTGTCCTGCAAGGTAACCCCCCTTAAATTGCAAGATAACTCTTGTCTAAGAGAACAGGCCGAGACTATAATCTTAGGATGCTAAGCTATCGTTCAAAATGTATTTGCCTTTTGGAGTCTTTAGCGATGGTCCCAGAGGGAGGGGAAGGTCATGTTAAGGCAGAACATTACCTGTTTTCCAGAAGTGAACAAATACATCTAAACCTAAGCACGCACACACACATATTCTACCCCAAAAATTGACATTTACTAGAGATTTCCTGATCAATTCCACACCTCAGAAGCACTCAGACCTTAAAAAATTGATGAGAATGGTGGTAGTATGAAGTAGGAGCTATTTGAATGAGATTTTTTTCCAAGTTAGGGAATTCACTTTACCAGATAGATCAAATTATAGAATTTATGTAAAGCACTTTGTAAGCCATAAAACCTTATTAAAATGTCAGCTATCATTAGCATTATTAGAATTGCCCATTCATTTCTTCATCACAAGCCATCCTTGGCAACCAAGCTTCTTCTGTGACTGAAATTCACTGGGTTTTTTGTTGTTGTTGTTGTTGTTGTTGGTTATTTGCTTTTTATTTTTGCTAGAGTTCATCATTGAATACGAAGATGCCTTTCATGAGCCAGGCATATGGCATCACCAAACTGATGTCCCTGGAACACAGACAACAGCAGAGTTGAAACTTTCTCCTTATGTAAAATATTCTTTCCGTGTAATTGCTGTCAATAGTATTGGTAGAAGTCAGCCCAGTGAAGCATCGAGTTATTATATGACTAAAGCAGCAGGTAAATGAATGATTCTATTTTTAAGAGATGTTTATCTGTTCAAAAACCAAATATCCAGAATGAGGGCTACCTCACATGTTATTATTTAACTTCTAGAACCAGAGAAGAATCCTACTGCTGTTGAAGGAATAGGATCAGAGCCTGATAATTTGGTGATTACATGGCAGGTGAGCTGATTAACCTATTTTATTTTTTTAAAAATAAATATGATTAGTATATTTTGTTTTTACATCACCTAAATCTCCCATATTACTCCTCCCCTCCCTTTCCCAGAGAGCCATCTTTTATAACAAAGAATTACTAAAAAGAAATGAAAAAGTGGAAGAGAGAAGTCAGTAAAACTCATTAATATATTGAAAATATATGACAACATATGAAATATTCACCATACATGTATACCACCACCACCACTGCACAGGAGCAGAGAGAAGTATCTTCACACATGTCTTCTTTAGCACCTTCATTTAAAAAAAAAAAAACCTTACCTTCTGTCTTGTGTATTGGCTCCAAGGCAGAAGAGTGGTAAGGGTAGGCAATGGGGGTCAAGTGACTTGCCCAGGGTTACACAGCTGGGAAGGTCTGAGACCAGATTTGAACCTAAAACCTCCCGTCTCCAGGCCTGGCTCTCAATCCACTGAACTACCCAGCTGCCCCCTTGCACCTTCATTTTTTTAATGAGTAAGAGTCATTTGCTCTAGTTCAGTGTTGGGCAAACTATGGCCCGCAGGCCAGATGAGGCCCCTGAAATGTTTTATCCAGCCTAATCCAACGAATACAATGAGTAGGATACAATACAATGAAATTTCGAAAGAGTTGCCTTAGAAACAGACTGAAAGATGAGCATTTCCTTTCCTTTGGTCCCCCTCTTTATTTTATTTTTTTATTTTTTTCCAAGTTTCTTTAATTTTAATTTTGAATATTTTCCCATAGTTACATATTTCATGTACTTTCTCTCTCCCCAAAAACCTCCTAACTCCCCTTAGCCAACACACAATTCCACTGGGTTTTACGTGTATCATTGATTAAGACTTAATTCCATATTATTGATAGTTGGACTAGAGTTATCGTTTAGTGTCTACATCCCCAATAATATCCCCATCAGCCCATGTGTTCAACCAGTTGTTTTTCTTCTGTATTTCTCCTCCCACAGTTCTTCCTCTGAATGTGGCTAGTTTTCTTTCTCATAAGTCCCTCAGCCTTGCTCTGGATCCTTGCATTGCTGCTAGTACAGAAGTCCATTATGTTCAATTGTACCACAGTGTATCAGTCTCAGTGTATAAGGTTCTCCTGGTTCTGCTCCTTTCACTCTGCATCAGTTCCTGGAGGTCTTTCCAGTTCACATGGAATTCCTCCAGTTTATTATTCCTTTGAGCACAATAGTATTCCATCACCAACAGATACCACAATTTGTTCAGCCATTCCCCAATCGAAGGACATTCTCTCATTTTCTAATTTTTTGCCACCACAAAGAGCACAGCTATAAATATTTTTGTACAAGTCTTTTTTCCTTATTATCTCTTTGAGGTATAATCCAAGCAGTGCTATGGCTGGATTAACAGGCAGATAGTCTTTTAAAGCCATTTGGGCATAGTTCCAAATTGCCATCCAGAATGGTTGGATCAGTTCACAACTCCACTAGCAATGCATTAATGTCCCAATTTTACCACATCCCCTCCAGCATTCATTACTCTCCCCTACTGTCATTGGCTCCCTCTTTAAAAAGTTTGCCCATCATTGCTCTAATTTGTGGGAAAATCCCATCATATTCAGAATTTCAGTTTTTGCACTCCTTTAAAAATGAGTGTAACATTTGAACTACATATTTCACGGGGTTGGTGTGAGCAAAGTAACTTGTAAACTTTAATACTATATAAATGTAATCCTTGAAGATTATATTTGTCAAATGAAAATCAAATCAATTAAAGAAAAGATGTTCTCAAAATAAAATGTAACTGGAATGTTAGGGTTGGCTAGACCTCCAAGGTGCCTTACAGCTACCAATCCTGTGGTCCTAAGTCCACCATAACCTTAGCCCTTCTGTAATGAAATACAGAGATCACAGGTTATCTTTCAAATGACTAACGTGTCTAAAGAACTTGGCCTGTGCTGCTTTGGATAGGATGGTGGGCAGGCTTTGGGTTAGCAGTTTAAAGGAACCATCACCAAACTTTCTATAATATCCATGGAGAAATTGGTAAACTAATTTGTCCTTAATTCCTGCCCTGCCACCAACTAACCCATATTCAAGTATTTAAACCATATTCAAATACTCTCTGGGTTCACGGTTTCCTCATCTAGTTAGAAGAGAGGGTTGGACTCAATCAGGGGTTATCAACTTCATCTGGTGAAGCTGTAGCCCCCTTATCAGAATAATGTTTATAAATACATAAAATAAAATGCATAGGATTACAAAGGAAACCAATTACACTGAAACACACAATACTTTTTTTTTTAATCCCAAGACTAAGAACCCTGGACTAGATTATCTCTTAAGGTTGTTTGCAGTTGTAACATTTCATGAAACTCCATACCTAAATGGGGAGTAGGATTGGGGCCAGAGGAGTATTGGAGTGAGGATTGCTAATGAAAAGTAGTTAAATGAGACTATAGAGCTAATTCTTCTATCTTTATTACTCCTTCTCCTTCCATGAGCTTCCCCTTCCTCTCTGGCATGTACCTTAATTGTTCACTCCTCCTGGAGGAGGCATTGGGACCAAATCTCTAGTAATCTAAGGTCCATACATCTTATTCTTCATTTATCTCCATCTCTTCCAGATGTTTTCCTTTATTGTAGAGTGTCTACCAGTCTATTCTCTTTGAAACTCCAATTTCCAACAAACTGTTTTCCATCATAGTTGGGGGAAAAAAATGGCTGAGGAAAAAATAGCTTCTAATGTTTATTTCAGCTTTTTCTGTGTTTACTGATTTTATTTACATTTAGGAATTGAGTTTACTGTAAGGGTAAGTGTTAGGGTAGGCTGATTAATGCAGGCTGACTCTTTAAGAGGTTTCTTGAAGTTAATGTCATTTTATTCTGTGTTATTTCTTATGGTTTGATTTTTATGTTGTTGTTTTTTTGTTTTTGTTGTTTATGTGTTTTCTTTAGCCTTTAAAAGGCTTTGATTCGAATGGACCTGGTCTTCAGTATAAAGTCAGCTGGCGCCAGAAAGATGGTGATGATGAGTGGACATCTGTTGTAGTTGCAAATGTATCCAAATACATTGTGTCAGGCACACCAACCTTCGTGCCATATTTGGTGAAAGTACAGGCACTAAACAATGTGGGATTTGCTCCAGAGCCTGGGATCATCATTGGACATTCTGGAGAAGACTGTGAGTATCTCGTCCTTTTTATTTATGTTGGGTTTTTTTTTTTTGGACTGATACGAGGTCACACTCATCCATTAACAATGTTAGCCAGTATTAAAGATCCAGCTTATTCAATTTTTCCAACCTAAGCCACTTCTGAAAGCCTGGTGGCCATCTATTTCTGAGGGACTTATCATATTAGTGATGGGCATGGTATGGACATGGGCTCAGAACATGAGTTCTGTAGCTCAGAAGGCCCAAACTCAAGTGATCTGCCAGCCTTAATTTCCCCAAGTAACAGGGATTATAGGGGTGCCTCAGCGTGCCTGACATTTTTATTCTCTTATGAAAAAAAAAAGGCTGTCTTACAAGAGCAGCCCCTGCAGTGTCTGGGAGCCATTAGAGAGGAGGGAGGAGGCCAACATTTCATGGCAATGTTATTTCTGTGGGTAGCACTTGGAAGAGATTTGCTTGAGAATCTAGAATTTTAAATAAGATCACCCAAGAAAAGTATCCTGAATGCTAAGGGTAGAATTCTATTTTTTTTTAAATTTTTGCTCTGCTGAAACAATAGTCAACTTAAAATGTACTCTCTTTCATTTTTTTTGACAGCCCTTAGAAATGGACCTTTGAAGTCCATTTCTAAGCAAAGGTTTTGTAAATAAAACCCAGAATAAACAATGTGATGACATGCTTCTAACTGCTTCTCCTTTCATTTCTCCAGTACCAATGGTGGCCCCTAGCAACGTGCGTGTGAATGTGGTGAACAGCACCTTGGCCGAGGTGCACTGGGAGCCGGTACCCCCCAAAAGTATTCGAGGACACTTGAAAGGCTATCGGGCAAGTACAGGGAAGCCCTTCCCCGTTCTTCACACTGCTGCTGGTTTCTCTTTGCCTTTTAATCACAGGTTTGAGAAACACAAGACGTGCCATGCTGAGCGAGGGCCACCTCCAGCGTCATTCATAGAATCACAAGTTTGGGGGAGCTCAGGATGACAGGACTGATGTCCAGAATTCCAGTATCTCAGCTTTTTATAGGTTTTATTGCATAAATGCCTTAACATTTCTCAGCCTTCATCTCCTCATCTATAACATGGGGCACATGATGGCACCCAGTCCATAGGGTGGTAACGGTCAGATGAGATAATGCATCTAAAGAGCTTTACAAACTTAAACCTACTCTATAAAGGTTAGTCATCAAGGAGTACGAGTCCGGCAATTACACCTGATAGAGCCAGCATAGGCTACAGAATAAAGGTATTCCTTCCACATACTGAGGGTGAGGAGCACAGAGCCCCTGCAAGATCCCTGGAAGATCCATGTAAAATGTTTTGGCCCTCCTTTCACATCAGAGAAGTTGGAATTTTTTCTTTTTCTTTTATGGGATGTTTACAGTAAAAGAATTATGTATATTTGTGGCATTAAAAGATATAATATATTGGGGGCAGTTGGGTGGCTCAGTGGATAGAGAGCCAGGCCTAGAGATGGGAGGTCTTAGGTTCAAATCTGGCCTCAGACACTTCCCATCTATGTGACCCTGGGCAAGTCACTTGACCCCCATTGCCTACCCTTACCACTCTTCTGCCTTGGAGCCAATATACAGTATTGACTCCAAAACAGATGGTAAGGGTTTTAAAAACAAAGATAAAATATATTGATATTATACAATATTATCCATATATTTTATGACTTTCAGAGTTCCTAAACTTTTTCTGTGTCATCCGGTAGCCCTTGTATGTCACAAAACTCCCCCAAATTCCCATTTAATTTCCTATCCAAACCTCAATATATTGACACTAGTATGGGGAGAATTGCAATGTAGAAGGGATACTTGCATATAGAATATATAATTAAATCAATCTAGAAAATATTCAGACCTAGAAAATAGATTTGATGATCTATCTGATCCATCCTAGACCCTTTCAGTTATGACCCACACCTAAATGGTCTCCAATGATGATCCAAAATTAGAATTTCTTTGCGCCATTAGTAAAAGATAAAATATTCTACTTGGCCTACACTTATTCCGAAAATTAGAGTACAACGATGAGTGGATTACCAACCTTCAAAGGATGGTAAAATGACAAAAATGTACTTAATACTAAAACCAGTGACTGGAGGGAATGAGAGATCGACAGCCATTCTTGGAATCAAGAAGACATGAGTTCAAGTCCCAGTTATGACACAGAGGTAGGAAGCCTGTGGACAGGTTCTGGGACTGACACAACCTCTCAGTAGCCCAAGCAGCTCTCTAGAACCAGAAGCTATAGATGAGGCGCCAGTAAGCATGAGGAGAAGTTTCATACCCCTGATGAAACCAGGGGTCAGGACAAATACTAAAACATAATTTAATCTTTCTTTGGTAACTCATAGGGCATCTCAGGATCTTAGAGTGCCTCAGGGCCTTTCTCACAAATGATGATGATTATCAGACTGACAAAGCACTGGAGTGCTGATGAATAGGGATTTAAGGTTGATAAAAATGTCAAGTGACTATTTTAACCATACTATACTTCTTGGCTTGCTCCTTCTGACCCCAGGAAGTTAATTTTTTTTTTCATTTTAGATTAATTTTTTATTTTCAGAAAAATTTTCCATGGTTACATAATTTATGTTTTTGCTTTACCCTTCACCTCCTCAAGCTCCTCCCTCCCCCCCATAGCTAACTCACATTTCCACTGTGTGGTCAGTGGAGACTTGTTTACATATTGTTGATAGTTACATTGGTGTGGTCCTTTCCGGTCTACATCCCCAATCATGTCCTCATCAACCCAAGTGTTCAAGCAGTTGTTTTTTTTCTGTGTTTCCACTCCTGTAGTTCTTCCTCTGAATGTGGGTAGCATTCTTTTCCATAAATCCCTCAGAATTGTCCTGGGTCATTGCATTGCTGCTAGTACAGAAGTCCATTACTTTCGATTTTACCACGGTGTATCAGTCTCTGTGTACAATGTTCTTCTGGCTCTGCATCAATTCCTGGAGGTCTTTCCAGTTCACATGGAATTCCTCCAGTTTATTATTCCTTTGAGCACAATAGTATTCCATCACCAACATATACTACAATTTGTTCAGCCATTCCCCAATTGAAGGAAGTTAATTTTTTAAAGCTATCATGTTCATTTTATTAAAAATAAAATGTGGCAAAATAATATAAGCCATGAGCAGTGATTTATCCTTGGCACAGCCTAGCTATGCCATAGGAAAGGTAGGAAAAAAATAATCAACCAGTCAATAACATGACAAGCTGGATAGCGCCCAAAGCCAAGAAGAATTTTCTCACCTACAACATTTCCTGCAATACATTTTATACATTGTGCCCTAGAATTAAATATAGCCCTACTCAATAAGTAATTATTGTTTAATTGATTTAATGGTAATTGGTAGTTCTGGAATGATTTGGGAAAAATTCTTTTTTCTGTTTGGCTATTATATTAAGGGAATAAAGCATGGATCAAATATACTAAAGCTGCCCTAATTGTTGTTTGATTTTCCCAAACATAAGGTAACTGAGTAAAATCACCCATCATAGCATCTCTTCTATGGTTACTGTATCTAATTATCTTAAATTTAGTCATTATTTTCCACTTTCTGGATTTAATGAAGCAGACTATAGATTTTAGGCCCTCCTCACAAAATAAGTTATATATCCTCTTATATTATCCATGCCAAATTGAATTTTTCCCAGTGAACTTTAGGCTTCAGACTCCTTTTACAGATGGAGCCAGGAAGACATGAATTCAAATTCTATCTCAGTTATTAGCTATGTGACTCTGGGGAAGAAAGTTAACCTCCCTCAGCCTTAGTTTCCTCATTTGTAAAATGAGGAGGACTGAGGGGCCTTTAAGATCCCTTCTGGCACTGATTCAATGAAGAAGGAATTTTCCTGAATATAAATTTATGAAGTTTGTTTGATGCCAAAGCTCTTCAGTATTCTTTCCTTCAGACGTTGCTGTTTTTCTTTCTCTCATTTTAGATTTACTACTGGAAAGTGAAAAATTCATCTAAGAGAAACAGGCGTCATGTGGAGAAAAAAATCCTCACTTTCAATGGCAACAAGACTCATGGCATGTTGCCAGGCCTGGAGCCTTTTAGCCATTATACGCTGAATGTTCGTGTGGTCAATGGGAAGGGGGAAGGGCCTGCCAGTGTTGATCAAGTATTCAATACGCCAGAAGGAGGTAGGAGATTTCATTAGTGTTCGCTCCTTTGCAGTCGTGTCTGACTCTGTTAATCCTTCTGGGGTTTTCTTAGCAAAGATACTAGGGTGTCTTACCATTTATTTCTAGAACTCATTTTATAGATGAAGAAACTGAGGCAAATGGGGGGGAAGTGATGCTAATTAAGTATCTGAGGCCAGATTTAAACTCAGGAATATGAGCCTTCCTGATTCTAGGCTCAGCATTCTCTATGCTGTGCCACCTAGCTAATTTAGATATGATTTGCCTGTTAAAACGCTTCTGATTTCCAAATACATGTCTTTGCAAAGCTGAATTTTTTCATATTTTCTATGAAATCATATCTTAGTGGACTGAATATAGAAACAGATCTGTTAATCCAGCTATCTTCTATTAAACCAGACATTAAAGAGATTTGCAAAAATAATTTGCAAAAATAATTTTTTGTTTGCTGATTTTTTGTGTGTCATACATTGCCAATGTACATATATTCTCTTCATTTGGAGCTTTTCAAGACTTGCAATGCTCCCAAGAAGTTCAGAAATACATTAGCCTGTGGCTTAATAAAACACAAACTGATCTGAAGTTTGTGTGTTATAACTTTCCAGATTTCAGATAAGTTATTCTCTAAAATCTAAAAAATAACTTTTTGAAATTATGTAAGGAAAACTTTTAAAAATACATATTATAGGCTGATGACAAATGAGCATAAAGGTCAGATTAAAAGTACCGTATTTTCCCCATAGGAACATGCTTCTCTTTAAATGCATCAGTGTGATATTTTATGCAATTGTCTGAAATAATTTTGGCAAGTGGAAGACTTCTTAAAAAACATATAAGGGGGGAGATCTTATTACTTTTGAAAAATACAAATCAGGGTCACTCCTCACGAAATCTTTTGTTTTGAGGATATGTTTTTTCCCATAAAATATGCATTTATGTTAACATATTATAGGCTTTTAAAAAATGAATTTAATTAATATTTAAATGTATCAGTTTTAACTTCTCACACAGAAAGTAATGATTAGATATAACCAATATAAACAAAAGTGTTTTGGGATCCTAAGGCAATAAAGGAGTCCTAGGGTACCTAGGTAGCTCATTCCATAGAAAGTCAGGTCTGGAGATGAGATTTCCTGGGTTCAAATTTGGGCTCAGACATTTTCTAGCTTTTTAACACCCTGGACTTAATTCTTAACTCCAATTGGCTAGCCCTTAACATCCTTCTGCCGTAGAACTGTAGTTATTATCAATTCTAAGACGGAAATTAAGGGTTTAAAAAAAGAGAGAGAGAGAGACAAGGAGTCCTGAGATCCAAAAGGTTGAGAACCGATGGTGATGGTCTAGGACTAGGACAATGAGAACCAACACCAGGCTATGGCAGTGGGAATGGATAGGAGATCTGTTGAAGAGATGCTGTCGTGATAGAAATGACGAGAATAGGAAACTCGCTGATTACCCCTCACTATAACTGTGTCAAGCAGTAGAAGCTTTATTTTTAGTGATAATATGCAGTATTAGAGGTTATTTGTACTAACTCTATTTTCTCATTACAAGTTCCCGGCGCTCCTCTTTTTCTGAAGATCGTTAATCCAACCCTTGATTCGCTAACTCTGGAATGGGATCCACCGAGTCATCCAAATGGTATTTTGACAGCGTATACCCTCAAGTTTCAGCCAAGTAAGTTACTGGGGTGTGGATTTTAAAGTTAATATCTAATATTCCAAGCATTATATTTTTAAAAGTTTATTAATATAATTAATGAAAGAGACCTAGCTATTCAGCCCGCTTGCGAGAGCAAAAGAGAGGAAGAGAGAGGAGCTCCAGAACTTATATACAAACGGGGGTACGAAGGGAAAAGCATTCTAGCTAATATACAAAGGAAGTTGGACGAAGGGAAAAGCATTCTGGGTAATATACAAAGGAAGTTGGACGAAGGGAAAAGCATTCTGGGTAATATACAAAGGAAGTTTGGGTAATGTAGTTTTAGGGGTTCAAGATTTTTTTCTAACTATACAGGAGGCAGTGGAAAGGAGAGGAAAGGGGCAGCTGGGCAGCTCAGTAGCTAGAGTGTCAGGCTGAGAAATGGGAGATCCTAAATTCAAAACTGGCTGGGGACCCTGGGCAAGTCATTTAATTCCCATTGCATAGCCCTTACCGCTCTTCTGCCTTGTAACCAATACTTAGTATCAATTCTAAGATTTCAGGGTAAGGATTTTAAGATAAAAGAGGAAAATAAAAAAAGAAGAAAAATCCGTCATCACATTTTAACTCACAGATTCATCGTGTGTGCAGAGATATTTATTTTAGTGTTTATTTATATATTTAATATTACTATTTGACTTCTTTAAAGTTTGTAACTATTAAGTATACTCCCAACATTTTGTTTGAAGGGAAAGATTTATGTATGCTACAAGACAATAGTTCTCCATCATCTGTCGGAATTTAATCAAAATGAGCATGCCATTGTTAACTAAGTGGAATCTATAATTCTATCAGCAAAAATAACAACTTTATACCAAACTGTTGCCTCTGAGATATTAACCATATTACATACAACTGTAACTTGAAGACAGAGTCAAGAAATACTATTGTGGCTCCAACTATAGGAGCATCCAAAAGTTTTCCTACTGGATTTCTCAAGCCACCTCGTGCACCTGCACCTTTTTTCTACTTGTCACATGCTTCGTGGCAGCAGTCCTAAAAGATTAGCATCACATTATTAGCCCTGTGAAGCCAAGACAACAGAAAGAGTGATCTAGGTTGGAGCCTTTGGGCGGCTGTTGCAGGGATGCTGATGGTGTCCCTATTAGGAAATGATACTGGCTAACGGTGCATGTGTTTCTTTTCCCATGACAGTTAACAGCACACACGAATTGGGCCCTTTGGTGGATTTAAAAATTCCAGCCAACATGACAAGCTTGATTTTAAGAAACTTGAGTTATAGCACACGCTACAAGTTTTATTTTTACGCACAAACCTCAGCGGGAACCGGCAGTCCAATAACTGAGGAAGCTGTGACAACAGTGGATGAAGGTAAGATGGGTATGTATAAAGAAAGTCATCATATCCGTTCCTCTGAGTCGGTGTGTTTCCCTTTTGATAACGCCAAGCTTATTCTCTCTCTTAAGGAGCATCCTTGTGCATGTCAGTGGCTCTTCATTATTTTATATATTCTGAAGCGACTTCATTTTATATCTTCTAAAACCAATTTCAAACAAGTGAGACTTCTTTCAGTTTAGCATGAAAGTCTGAAACTCTAGATTATAGTATTTGGGGCGGGGGATTTAAAAGATAGTTTCTTCAGGTAAATTTTATTTCTTCCTTTTTTTTTCCTCTCTTTTCTCCCTTCCTTCCTTTTTCCTTTTGTTTTTCCCTTCATTCCTTCCTTTTTCTATTCTTCCTTCCCTCCTCGCTGTCTCTCTGCCTCCCTGTCTGTGCTCTGTTTTTCAGTCTTTGTCCCTCTTTCTTTCTGTCTTTGTTTCCAACTCTCTCCTGTCTCCATATTTCTCTATGCCTCTGTTTCTGTCCCTGCCTCCCTCTGTCTGTCTCTCTATTTTTCTATTCTGTATCTCTCTGACTCTGTCTCTTTTTTGGCTCTGTATCTGTCTCTCTGTTTAGGTGTTTCTATCTCTGTATCTCTCCCTCTGTTTTTCTCTACCTGTTTCCTCATCTGCAAAATTAAGGAACTGGACTTGATAATCTCTAAAAGTTTCCTTTCTTTCTAAATCCAATCCTTCTGAAAGTTAATTAAATAGTCCATTCACTCTGCTTTGCAATAGACAGGGGCTTTAAATTTACTGTTCTGACTATGATCCAGAGTAAAAAGCAGTACTCTAATGGAGCCAGAAGTATCTGCTGTACTTATTTTAGACTTTATAATGCTTTGGAATTTTCTGACTAATTAAAATGTTTAACACTTGGGAAAATTTTTTTTAATGATGATGACACCATCGATTATGTTGTCTATTTGCAGGTCACTAACTTTTAAAGCTTTTTAGAAATTATACTTTTATAATTTATTTTATATATTATTAACATATATAATATATATTTAATCTTGAGAAATTTTCTTAAATGCTGTAGTTGTTTAGTGTTTCTAAAAAGTTTTTGGAAATAACCTATGTCTGCAATGGTCTTAATCTTTAGCATAAAGTGCAATTAATATGGCTGAAATGATGTGTGGAGAGTAACCTTGTAATTGTTTCTTGTGCATTTGGTAACCACATGTAGTTCATCTCATTATACTTACGTGCATTAGCATTTTAAAAAGCATTTTTCTAATCTCTCTGCATGTACTTCTCTCTTGCAACTAACCACATAGTGTCTTCCTTTTGTTTTTGTTTTTTATTAAAGCTGGGGTTCGCCCACCTGCTGTGGGTGCAGACAAAGGTAAAATAAATCACCTGCATGACTTTGTAAATGTATAGAATTTGCAATGTTATGCATGGGAAATTTCAGCATGGGTATGGAGAGAATTGTCATAAGGCATGCCTTGAAGTACTTAGAGGAAAACGAAATGTAAAATAAATCCAGAAAATGCTTAAGAAAGGGGGTACTCAATATAGCGTATCCTTTGATTTAAGTTTCGTTCTCATGTGTATAAAGATTCATAAATTCACCAAGAAAATTCTGTTTTCTTAAGAAAAGTTGGTTAAAAAATTAATCTTGGGCTCTGTAGATATGAATATGATCAAATTGGACAAGCCTACTATTTATAACTAATCCTTTTTCCTCTGTCTTCCTTGTATAGGTTGGTTTCTATGATACTCTTTTAAAAGACCCTCTAAGAATCCTGATCCTAGGGCATTTTATTTTTTGTACAAAATATCAAAGGACAGTGATTTCAC
This sequence comes from Gracilinanus agilis, assembly GCF_016433145.1. Classification (NCBI taxonomy): domain Eukaryota; kingdom Metazoa; phylum Chordata; class Mammalia; order Didelphimorphia; family Didelphidae; genus Gracilinanus; species Gracilinanus agilis. The sequence goes on from NC_058134.1 coordinate 149,379,138, forward strand.
TGGTGATATCCTAAAGGGTCTAGAAATGATAAATCATTTAAGAACCGATAGCTTTTCCATGTGGAACCCTCCAAACTTACTACTTAGATTTTTTTTGTACATAAGCGTAACTGGAATTAATACTTCTTTGCATTGTAAAAAACAACAGAACAGATTTTGTTTTGAAAATCGTATCTTTCTAAAAATAATCTGGGTAGTATATTATATTTATGTTTCTTCATTTGGATGAAAATTTAAATTATATGAAAGTAGACCAAATTTCTAAAATTCAGCTGTTTGTAGTTTTGTCAATTTAAATAAATCTTGATTAAATTCCTTGAATATGTAACATTGCTTGAATATTAACTTATTACCATGCTCGACTAGCAAAAAACATAAAAATAAGGATAAAATGTCAGCCCCTATTCCTTTTCTTCTACTTTTCAGTGAGAATGTTACACTGGTATTGGTGACTTAGTAGAACTAATACACTGTATCAACATTTGCTATAGGGGGCAGTTAGGGGGCTCAGTGGATTGAGAACCAGGTCTAGAGATGGGAGGTTCTGGGTTCAAATTTGACCTCAGACACTTCCTACCTCTGTGACCCTGGGCAAGTCACTTAACCCCCATTACCCAGCCCTTTATACTCTTCTGCCTTGGAATCAATATGCAGTATTGATTCTGAGACATGAGGTAAGGGTTTTATTTTTTTAATTGCTATAAAATGCATTTCTTTTCAATTAATATTATTTAGTGATGATTCTTCTTATTAGTGCTGGATATATATTCTACTGGGGAAATACAACTTAGACTTTATTTCCACTTAAAACTTCCAAATTTGTAAAATGGCATATTAAAATGGGGGAGAAAACCCTTCTGATAAAACAGAATTATATTAATTAAAATGTTCTCTACTCAAAATGTCACAAAGTAAAAATACTTCAATTGAGAATATTATTGACATGTAAATTATTTTCCTGGCAGCTTAAAACATTTTTACACTTTGCCTATCACTTGACCTTCCTGAATTTATAGTCATTATCAAAGGAAAACATGTTGTGTAACAGTTGGTGGGAGCAGATTAAACTAAGGACTGAAATAGTCAAATGTTGTTTGGAATTAAGAACTAGAGGGTGACTAATATCTAAAACTAAGCAACAAATTAGAAGGTTGTATTCCTTTTCTTAATTGTAATTTATTTAACTTATAGCTACTATCTAGTGTGTCAGTGCACTGTACAACCTGACCAGAGGTTGTATATGTCTTATGTATGTCAGTAGCCAAAAGATGGCAATTGGCATGTTACCATGGTACGTCCAAGATGCTAACATAGCACTTGAAGAATGGTGCTCCTTCAGGGGAATATATAACCTAATTCGCTAATTTCTTCCAATTAAAATTCTATTAGATGAACTTCTTCCTATAAAAGAATCAACCTACTGTTTGGTATACAAATGTACAGTGTCTTTAGGTTTTTACTTCTTTACTGGTATTCCTAAAGCTCTTTTCCCCACCTAAATCATGCCAACAGTTCACTAAGAAGTCTTCCCACTTCCTTTTTATAAATATTCTACTCTATAGCTTATTGAATGGCCTATGAAGGAAAAAAGCAGGAATGTAACCAAAGTAAGATATATTTACAATGTACTTTCATTAATTGCCCAGGAGAGATATCTAGGTATTAGGAAATCAACATTAGTCATTCCTTTATGGTATAAATGAAAGAAATGATTTACTTGTGTTAAATTTTCAGAAAATATTTTATGGAGGCGCAGCTGGGTAGTTCAGTGGATTGAGAGCCAGGCCTAGAGACTGGAGATACTAGGTTCAAATCTGACCTCAGTTACTTCCCAGCAGTGTGACTCTGGGCAAGTCACTTGACCCCCCATTGCCTAACTTTTACCACTCTTCTGCCTTGGAGCCAATACACAGTATTGACTCCAAGAAGGAAGGTAAGGGTTTTAATTTAAAAAAAAAGAAAAAAAATATTTTATGGCAAAATTTTAATAAGGTATAAGTGAAAAGTGAATTATGCTCTATAAAATATATCACTGATATCTTAAAGAAAAAGGCATATTTGATAGAAATATTATTACTTTTAAAAAGTATTTTGGACTTGGTCATCTCTAATTTTACCACAATGTATATCATCAGCTCAGATACAGATTATGGGAAATGGATTTGGTCATCTAAAAGACCATTTCCATCTCTCATAAGTCTAGCACCTATGATGACCAGGTGGCTGCCTAAAAAAGGCAATCATTTCATGCAACTTGTTGATCTTAATCTTACTTGGGGACTTCATATGAATTACTTTTTTTGTGACCTCATAGCCCTCTCTATAAGGAATGTGTTCAGATTGATATTTCCCTTTTTCCTGCAAGTTTCATATTTTAAAAAAGTTCTGAATCTTGTCTCTTCTTTGATGCTTTGGCTCCAGTTTAGGTTCATAACTAATTTTTATTAAAATGTGGTAATGTATTTCTGCATAGGTGAAAATTCCTGGAAAAAGCCTGTTTCCCAAGAAGACTAAATTAGTAGTAGAAACTGAATATTGTGATTACTATGTCTAGATCTCTCCTGACTCAGGCACCATCCACTACAGCAAATTGGGTATATTTAAAAAATAATTCCCAACTCAGTTTTGCTCATAGTTGCTCATACTTTAATAGAAATTAAAACCCCTAATCTTCTAAATAAAAAGATCCTTCCTAAATATGATACAATTTGGGAAATAAAAGGGATTGAGAAGGAATGATAATCATTGAAATCTTATTCTGAATAATCATGTCAATATTTTACTAAGACGTATACATAGAAAATTAACAGTACATAGTTGAAACAGGTGTGTGTCACATTTTCTGATCTTAATGAACATGGTATTATTATGCTTCAGTGCAAATGATGTTTAATCTTAAATGAAACATTCCATTAACCTACGTGTTAAAAATGGCTAAAATTAAAAATCTAAAACTAAGATTCTTAACCTTTTTTGTGTTATGGATCCCTTTGGCAGTCTGACAAATTCTTTGTACCTCTTCTCAGAATAATGCATAAATGCATAAAATAAAATATGTAGGATTACAAAGGAAATCAATAACATAGAATTGTAGTCGTCAAAATCTTTTTTAAAAAAAAGTTTGTGGACTTCTGGTTAAGAACCTCTAATCTAAAAGAAATAAGCTGTTGTGGTTTAGAATAAATGGTAATGTAAAAACCATAGAAATGAAGATAGTGATTATTAATTTAATGCTGAAACAGTAAGTTCTAAGTAACATGATCTGGCTAGTTACTAAATTAAATCAGCAAAAAGCTGAGGATGGACTTTATGGAAAGAAGCCAAAGATAAAGCAAATAGAAATTAATTTAGATTCCAGTGTAAAAATTCAATTTCATTTTATTTCATTCACAATTCATTAAGCATCTGCTACTCTGTACCCCTAACATTACATTAGCCTTTAGGGACTTGGAAGCAAAAATGATCCAGCCCCTGCCCTCAAGAAACTTATTCCTAGTAGAAACAACATTAATGAAAATAAGTAAGATATATAGATATAAATGCACACATACAAATACATATCTATGTAAGGAAAGGAAACACAAATGCTATGTGTGTATGCTACTCTTCAGTCCAGTTTGGCCTTCTTGTTATTGTTCAAACATCTTGGCTCCAGGGAGTTTCACTGTCTGTCCCTCGTTCCTGGAATGTACTCCTTCCTCGTTGCTGCCTTCTAGCTTCTCTGACTTCCTACAGGTCCTAGAAAAAATCCCACCTTCTACAGAAGACTTCCCCAACTTTTCTTAATTCAAAAACTTCCCTCTGCTGATTATTTCTTATTTAGCTTGTATATAATTTGTCTCTATATCAGTGGTTCCCAAACTTTTTTGGCCTACCACCCTCTTTCCAGAAAAAATATTACTTAGCCCCCTGGAAATTAATTTTTTTAATGTTAATAGCAATTAATATGAAAGATAAAGGCACCTGTTGCCATCACTGCTCCCCTGGATCGCTGCAGCATCCACTTTGGGAATCACTGCTCTATACTGTTGCTTTCATGTTTCCTCTACCCATTAGACTTCCAGCTCCTTGAGAACAGGGGCTATATTTCTTTGTATCCACAGGGTGTACCACAATGTCTAGCACATAATAGGTGTCTAATAAATGCTTACCCACTGACTGAGATTATGTAACATGCTAAGTGTAAAGCATTCTTTAATTTTTTATGAAAGAGCAATAATTAAGCATTTCTCATGTAACCCATACTTAAACTTTATTTTATAGTGACTTTAAATGTGTAAGAGCCTTCTGTTATTCCTTTATTCAGAATTTTTTCATGTAAGAATGAACTTTGTTTCTTCCTCTATAATGAGTGATCCCAGCTTCCTGAACTTCCTAAAAGACCTTTCTTAAACTTCTTCCTATGTCTTGGCTCACACATTCACAGAGAGTTCATTCATTCATTATTCTGTATATTCATTCACTTAGTCAATCTGAGGATATGAGTTTTACCTTCTGATTTAAAAGAGGAAGAACAAGAGATGAGGAGGGAACTATTAAAAATATTTATCTCCCTAGGGCAGGTAGATGGCTCAGTGGAGAGAAAGCCAAGTCTAGAGGTAGGAGGTCCTTGGTTCAAATCTGGTCACACTTCCTGGGGAAACTACTTCAGTCTCATTGATTAACCCCTACCATCCTTCTGCCTTAGAACTGATAATTAGTATCACTTCTAAGACAGAAGGTAAGGGTTTTTTTAAAGGACTAACTGTCTTATGTGCCTTTTCTAATTAGCAGTGATGTGATTTTATATATTTATATATATGTATATATATATATATATAATGGTTTCTAAAATATCTTAATGAAAACAGAGTTTTCACATATTTAATTATAAAAGGCTCATCTCCTGTTTTCTGTAAATAAATTAATCCAGAGCAATGAAATTTATTTGCCTAGGCAGTGATACTTTTTACCTTCTTCCTCAAAGCATTTGATCAAGGTAATGAAATACTTTTTAGATCATCTTACTCAGTTATGAATCTGTTGATCCAGTTCATAAGGGCTCTCCATGGATGTGTAAAAATTATGCATATTTAGCTATTTTAATTCCTATAATATGTAGCTTTAAATTTTATAAAACCATAGATTTTTTAAAGAATCATAGCAAACAATAAAAAATCCATAAAGTTGAGTAAAATAACACAAGCATCCTATAAGCTGTTGAGCTGTTTTACTGGCTGGATTTTTCCCCAAATCGTACCAGCTCACTGTCTGCCTTTTTTCATCAGTTGGATAGTGTAATGCCTAGCATAGGTGTTGAATTTTCACATTTGTCTCTGCTTGTAGTATCTGTTGGGTTGGTGACAGCGTCTCTTTAGGTAGATGCAAGTGAGTTCATTTCAGGGAAGGAGTCTTTACTTTGAAAGCAATATGTATCATCTTTGGATAAATTAAATATTCAAGAAAATCAGGCTTGAAATATCTATCCTCATTGGCAGCAAGGGTCAAGTGGTATGCTTTGTCTTTTTCAAGAGATTTTAACTGCTCCCGTTTTCTTCTGAGGTGATGCAGTATATTTTTGAATTTAATTCCATGACTTGAATTAATACATCGATACTATATAATTTACTCTCGAGGAGGAAGCTTTTTCACCATAAAAAGATTATGGCTGGCTAACCCAAAAAGATAATGTCCATATGCTCTTTTTAAAAAAATAAACTTTGAGTCAAAATCTGCTGAATCCCTTTGTACAGGCTGTCAAGGTTAAGATAATTGTCATCTTAAAGTTAATGTTCAAGTTTTATTGTAGATGATTTAGTAAAGCCTTTAGTTTTCAGTTCTTTAGGTTTACTGTGACTTCATATTTTATGAATGAAGCAGAAAAATGCTTGTAAAAAACTGCATGAATCTGAATCTCAAGTGTGCATGTGATCAGAAAACCTTGGTAGGTAAGGTTGTTCTGTTGTCAGTAGTATGTCTTGTGAACAACTTTTTACTCTTTCTTCTTTCTTATTTCCTCTGCTAAAGGATACTCAGAAATCCATTTTTCAACTTCTCCTGCTATGCATACTAGCCGTCCAACATTCTATAAGGGTACTGTGAGCTGCTTTTTCATTTCAAATATGGTAGGGATAGCTACAAAAGCACATTTTCTGTATGGCTTCCACTAAGGGACTGAAGGAGACTCAATGAAAAGTTGCCTTATACTAAAGCTGTCTATCTTATAATTCAGTAAATTAATACTGTGATGTTTCTTAGAACTCAGAGCCTACAGATGGCAATCTGAATGATTCAGCATCTTTACAATAGAATTCATAGACTGAGCTCTACGTTTTCCTGTGAAAGTGCAGGAAATATAATTGTTACTTTATTTATTAATTTTTCAAGTTCACAACAAGTGTAGTCTTCTATGGTTTCATTATTTTTCAATAGAAGAAGAAAGAACCTTAAATTTTAACACCATATTCTAAATTTAACTATATTTTAGAAGTTTCAAAAAATGGAAACATTTTGTGCTTGTGTATTTAGAGCAGCAATTTAATATTTTATTTGTGTTTTCTGTCATATATTTAGTTCGACCAGTTAATCCAAGGATCCGAAATGTTACTGCAGCTGCCGCTGACACCTATGCCAACATCAGTTGGGAATATGAGGGACCAGATCATGTCCACTTTTATGTTCAATATGGTGTATCAGGGAGTAAGGAACCATTTCATTCACTAAGCCTAACTTCCAAAATAAATTTAAGTATATTTTAGTTATCAAATATTAAATGGCATTACAATGGCATTTTAAGTCCACTTTGGTTTGAAATCTAGAAATATTTAATTTAGAGAATGATCCAGATATGAAAATATAAGTGTGTTTTTTTTTGGATTACATACTTGATTTCTAAATGGAAAATCCTTTAATATTCCTTAATGCTATTAGAAGTAAGAGATATAATTAATTTCTATTGTGGTAGGCTCTATACTAGCTAGGTAATGCAGTGGGTAGAGTACCAGTCCTAGAGGCAAGACAATCTGAGTCTGCTTCTGTCTGCCTCAGTTTCCTCATCCAAATGGGAATAATAATAATACCTCTTGCCCAGGGCTGTGATGATAAAATGAGATGATATTTCTTAAGCACTTTGCAAACTTTCAAGTGCTATCTAAATGTTAGCTATGACTATTATCATTAGGATCCTAGATTTCAATATTTGTCACAAAAAGTTGGATCTAGATTCCATCAGTTCAATATATTTTTATTAGATACCAACATTGTGCCATTTGGGAGAGATATAAAGTGAAAAACAACATAGGCTTTGCCCTCAAGGAGCTTACATTCTTGTAGAAGTGAGACTTGTATGCAAATAAAATAGGTAATTTAACTTTTAAAATATTATAATGTGTAGGAAAGATTAGATTAGATTTAAGGAAGAAGGAATTATTCCTAGCTATAGGAAAAGAGAAAGGTTTATGATAGAGGGAATGCCATTTAATGTGCCTTAAATATTATTGACTACCTTATTCATAAATACAATCAATGCTCTGGTTATTAAATTAAAAAAATGACTTTTTTCCCCATTGACCAGAATAGCAGAATCCAAACAACTGATTTGAAGTCAGTTATTCCAGTTGCCAATATGGAATAAATAGAATGGGAAATTTGAAGAACTTAAAGATTATTACTTTGGAGAACCATCCAAAATATTTAAATGAGTCTGTATTCCCAAACTTGGTATTTAAGAAAAGAAGGCCTTTTAATCCTAAACCATTTATGATACTTTCCTAGGAAATCAGTATTTCTATAGTTTTACTTTCTGTTTAGGCCATGGGCAATGGAATTTTTAAAGTAAGATCTCTGAGATGCCTAATGGAAAGAGATCTGCCCTTAGAGCTAGGAAGGCCTGGGTTAAAGTCTCAACTGATACAGACTGGCTCCATATGACCATATGGATAAGTCACTTAACCTGTGCCCCAGACATACATTCTAATAGAAAATGTAAAGAAACTGCAGATATATATTGGTGAAGAAAGTTCCTCATCAGGAACTCCTTAGCCTAATTAAATCATAGATCCAATTTTTTTAAATGGATCTCATTTTAAGAAAAATCTATATAGAAAATTCTCTAACTCATAAAACAGGTAAACTTGGAGCATTTATTTACTTAACAAAGAGACTGGTCACAGACTTCTCTGAAATAACTAGTCCCCTTGTGCATTTAAAATGTGCTTCAATTTATAAAAAATTCATTTCCTACATCTGTTAAATACATATAGATTACATAAAATAAGGGACATATAAGTAACTTTCCTTAATGTTGATAAAGCATGAAATGTATCATATAAAGTCTTTAAGTTCAAGCAATTTTATTTTTTATTTGTTTAAGCTCACTGAGAAAAACACCTGATCTATAAAACAGGCAATTAATTACATCATTTTCAGCATGATAATTGCTATTCTTCATATTCCATCACTGAAATATTTGCCTTCAGCATTGGTTTTAAACCATCCAGCTTGTAAATCTTAAAATGGTACAAACTTTGTACCCTCGGTTTCACAATTAGCCTGTAAAATATATTTTTTTTCCTTTCTAGATACGTGAAATAACTCCCAGAAGTTTAAAATATTCAAATTTGTTGTTTTTGAAAAATTTTCATAGGCAAAGAAGAATGGAGAAAAGACATTGTAAATGGTTCTCGGAGCTTCTTTGGGTTAAAGGGTCTACTGCCAGGAACATCATACAAAGTTCGAGTTGGTGCTGAGGGGGACTCGGGTTTTGTGAGTTCTGAGGCTGTGTTTGAGACAGGTCCAGGTGAGGTGCCTGCTGTATCAGGCGGGCTCATATTCAGAAATGGGAGAGAGCAAGTACTCGAATGGTGAAATGATATTAGTGGAATCATTTAAAAGCGCTTTTCCCACAAACCTTGGCTTCCTTGGTATTTTAGTCATTTGTGTGATAAATCACCACCTTGTCCAAACAGAAGTTAATACCACCATGCTGTTAATTTTTAAGAATAGAAGAAAGAACACTGGTCTCGAAGTCAGGGTATTATAAGTTCTAGTTATGCTATTAAATATCGGTACAAATCTGCACGAAGCTTAACTTCTCTACAGTGTAGCAACCACTTTTTCTGAGTAACAATCTCTAATAATCTCATCTCTGACACAGAATTCCTTGCTTCTACATACAAAATGTCTGCATTTATACATGAAAATATAAACACAATTCTTGCTCCTCTAAAACAAAAATAGTTGTCAGTCTGCTCGCGTGTTGATGCTCAGTGTTATGCTCAATCACAACTTGTTGGTCCAAAAAAAAAAAATTTCATTCTACGCATATATATGGCCCCTGCACTTTGTTTTTGCTTATAATCCCATATCTTTTTTATTCAAATATTATGATTTTGAAAAAAAATTCTATGTGATATAATGCAATATAAAATTAGCTTAGAGTAAAAGCATGGTAATTTATTAGTATTTTATTAATTTCTTAAAATCATAATGTTTTGTCTTGTATTGCATACATCTTTTCACATGACTCCATTCTCTTAGAAAAGCATTGAATAAATCTTGGAATGGAAATGTTCATGCAATCATTCATATTCATCATTCATAGGGTATTTTTGTCTTTGTTTCCATAGAACCTAGCTTAGGGCCATGAATACCAAGAGTGGCTTATTAAAAGCTTATTAAGTTGTATTGGTTAGTCCCTTTCCTAAGGATTCAGTTTAATCACGTGAAATTTGAGTCTAGGTGTTGTCACCCCAAAACAAAGAACTAAGAACTTGAAACTTCTTGAGTCTAAACCTATCAAGGGAATAACATAGTGTGATATATATATATTTATTAAGACTCTTCTTTGTGCACTCTTCTTGGCTCTGGGAGGCAAAATTTAGACAAGGAATGATCCCTGTCCTCATTGAACTTGGATTATATTGGTAGAACAAGAAACCACTACATAGCTGCATTATACAATCATTTATAATAAATCCATTAGATTAGATAGATAGATAGCTAGATAGATAGTCTGAGGCAGAAAGTCATTGCTGACTTGAGAGATCAGGAAAAATTTCATGGAGGAATGGCATTTTGAGTTGTGGACTCATTTCCTGTAGATCCTTAATCCCTAGGTTTCTTATTGAATTAATCAGCTCATAAGATTTTAAATTGATCACCTGGGGCCATTATAGAAAAAAAGTTGAAAACTCAATAATAACCAGAATCTGTCTAGGTTCAATCATGAAATTTATAGGGTTGTAACTGCTAGGCAAGCCTTGTAAAAGTTGTATGTTTTCTCATTGCAAGAATTTGCCACCTCTAGCTTCCATAGTAGGATTTTATCACAATAGTTGATGCCATGATATGGATAACAGGCATACTTTTAAGCACATTATCAAAATGATATTGGATTTTCTATTTTTAAAATTAGCATTTTTAAAATTGAATGTCTTTTACTTAAAAACTAATTATATATATGTGAAATTAAAGAAAAATAGTATTTGGAGTAAGATTTTTAAAATTTAAAATCTAGATTTTATATATAGGCAGAGAGAGAGAGAGAGAGAGAGAGAGAGAGAGAGAGAGAGAGAGATAGGCAACTCCTCTCCCTAGAACTAATGTTTATTCATTCCTTCATGTGTTAATCCTACTGGTTTCAGACACAATTGTTACCTTAGAATCTAAGGCTTAGATGGAGTCCAGGGCCTAGAGTCAGAAAGAGCTAAATTCAAATCCAATCTCAGACATACCTGAGCAAGTCACTTAAACTTCTGGTTGCTTCAATCTCCTATAGGAATAATAACAGCACCTATTTTCCAGGGTTGTCCTGAGGGTCAAATTTTTGCAAAGCACTAAAGACAGGAATGTTAAAGGGCATTCTCTTAACACAGTCCCACTTCTATTTCATACCCACATTTTGAGGCACAGAGAAATCAATCTTGCCATGAAAGTTTGTCCGCCTGGCTAATTCCCTTATTACTCACATACTCTGAAACTCTCTGTTTAAAATCCTGCAATCACCAGGGTTTATTCTCAAAAGTCCCATGAGCTTTTTTTTGACCATTATCTATCCTATATGGCCTTTGTAAACAAAAACATCCCTTTAATCTTTTTTATTTTCTCTTTCCTTTATTGTCCAAGAGAAAGAGAAGGAAGATAGAGGGAAAGACTTCGGGGCATTTTGTTTCATTTGGGCCAGTTTGATAAATATTCTCTGACTTCCTATTCATTATCTAACTTCTCCCCTTTCTTTTTTTTCCATTAACTAAATTAACCTTGAAAACTTTTTAAAACCAAATCCCCTACCATTTATTTTCCATTTTGAATTGGACACCATGTTGTTTTTCTTTCCAAATATTTTATTCTATTTGACTATAATGGTCTTAAAAACAGTTATATAGTTGTTTCCTCAAATACCATAGGGATCACATAGCTATTAATTACCATTACTCTTTTATATTTTCCCTTCAGTCGATGTCTTCCAAGGTATGCTATCTATCAGAGCACTCTTTACAAAGTCTTTTCTTCATGGAAAAGTTATTGCCCTTTAGTCCCTGCATTTCTTGTGACTCATCACAAAGGTAGTCTCATAATGAAGGGGATATATATGTATATACATATACATATATATATATAAAATCTAGATTTATATTTTTAAAATCTTACTCCAAATACTATTTCTCTCTAATTTAACATATATATGTGGAGGAGAGATGGGAGATCAGGAAAGTTGCTTTGTTGTACAGTGTTTCATCTCACTCACATTCTAGATGTTTTTCTTCTCTGTAATAAGATGATAGTGTGTGAGCTAGTGGAATCACTCCCTACAAAGAACAAGGACAAATTTTGGGAACAGACTCTTAATTGAGATCTCTATAGCCCTTCCCATTTACACAGTTCTCTCTGAAACCAGTAGCATGGCACAGAACTCTATTGGACCCTGGCCTCTGATTTCTATGCAGCTAGGGAACTCAGAAAAGATATTGGCCTAGGAGCAAGTCCATTTCCTCAGAGTCCAGGGTTAAGAGCTTTTATATACTCTTTGGGGAAAACATAAATTGGTTCTTGTCCTTCTAAATTGAAGAGAACCAAAATGATGTCATTGTGTTGAGGTCAATGTAGAGTGTGTCAAACTATGGCTGATTGTACCAATATGGGCTGGGAAGAGGCATTCTGGATGAAGATGGCCCTAAGTTCATGCATATTACATTTCTTTTGAGTTACTGCAATTCTTTGCTCAGAGAGTACAAAAACAAAGAGTAAGAATAAGAGAGGATGAAAGAATTCCATGCTATAGGAGAAAATAGCTGCAGATGTCAGACTTGGACTGAAAAAAGCCACAGATTCTAGTCCTGAATTTGCAATTAATGGCCCGGGTGACCTTGAGCAAGCTATTTAACTCCTTAGTTTCCTTATGTATAAAATAAGGAGCCTGGACTAAATGATGCTAAGATTACTTCTAGTTCTGAACTTGTTTTATTCTTCCCTTCCTATCTTCTGTCTCCTCTTTAGAGCTGTGCGAAACTCGGTTGTGAAACTAATTTCAGAGTTATATGGTAGCCTGAATCTCTAGCTAAATAGTCTAATCCCCAATGTATCAGCAGAAAAAGTTAATATATAGCAGGCTTACACAGGGAAAATGCAGGAACAGATCCCAGCATTAGATCCCTATAGGATTTTGAGCCATATAACTCCCCTTTTGCCCTTGCATCATAAATTGAATTTCTGCCATGGAATTAATTTGTCATCTCTCAGGTATTAGGAGTAAAGTTCTACCTGGAAACTCCTGGAAGGAAGATAATATGTCAATCTTCCCAAACAAATAAGTTAAAGTGAGGAGAGATTTTTGACATCTTCCCTATAGCAAGTAGGAATTCCCCTGGTGATAGAAGGGGAAAAAAAATCCACAAGCAGATGTATAACTCAGAGAGAGCGCAACATCTTTCTGCTTAAAGCAAATAGCATAAATTTTAGAATACAGTCTCTTAAAGTAACCTTAGGTTTCTAAGCTCTGCCTCGCAAATATAAAGTCAGACAAATATAATCAGTTGTATGGCTCTCCCTTTATTTTTGTCCCATTGTGTATGCTTTTTGATTCATTTGTCTTATGGTTGTAATCATCTGTTATGCTTGCTCTTCATTAATTTGTTATCTATAATATGATTATGTGATATGGTGATACCATATTTAAACTTTCATCTTTAGGCATATGGCCGAAATGCAAAACCTCAAGGGGCACCATTTTAGTGTGTCCCAAGGGATGCCTTTTGCATTTAATGAGCACTGCCATATAGAAAACCTAGCATGGTCTCTCAAACTTATGTTGATATCATATCTCATATGCCATCCCCAAACCTATCAAAAACCAGTGTGCCTTCCCTCCTCTTGGTATTCAAGTGGGTAGACTATAAGTGTGGAATGGGATGTCTTTTCTACTAGACATAGTTGTGTTCTCAGTTTTCCTCAATTGTCTTTGGTTGTTGTTACAAGAAAAAATTTGACTGAGTGAATGGTGGGCCTCACAGTGATGTAGAAAATAAAAGGTATCAGCCAGTAATTTTAAAGTATGCCACTCCAGTCCCAAATACTGTAATAGACTCCCTCGGGGATGATTCTTTCCATTCCAATCCAACAAGCTTGCATTAAATCCCTTTTGTTGTGTGTGTAAGAGGCACTGACAATACACATTTTAAAAATATATTATATAGATATAAGTATTATACATATATGTGTGTATATATACATGTATTTATATTTACATGTATATATTATATATGAATATATCCCTATCCTCAAGGAGAGAATGCAGGTCCTTGCTTGAAAATTCCTGAAAAATTTCCTCCTCAGTCAGTTGATCCTTGAGCATATCTATCCTTTAAGCATGCCACCACATTGTAGAGTGTGTATACATGCATACGTATAGATACATAGATAGATAGATATAGATACATAGATAGATGGATGGATGGATGGACAGAGGAACGGATAGATAGATAGATAGATAGATAGATAGATAGATAGATAGATAGATAGATACAGATACATAGATAGATACATAGATACGTAGATAGATACATAGATACATAGATATAGATACATAGATAGATGGATGGATGGATGGACAGAGGAATGGATAGATAGATAGATAGATAGACAGACAGACAGACGGATGGATAGATGGATGAATGGATGGATGGATGGATATATTAAGATATATGTATATATATACTCTATTATGTAGTCATATGTATAATGGACAGACTGCTGGACCTGGACTCAGGAAGATTCATCTTTCTAAATTCAAAATCTGGCTTCAGATGTTTACTAGCTGTGTGACCCTGGGCAAGTGACTTAATTGTGTTGGCCCCAGTTTCTCATCTGTAAAATGAGCTGGAGAAGGAAATGGCAAACCACTCCTCAAAACCCCCAAATGGGGTCATGAAGAGTCAGACACAACTAAAAAGATTGAAAAAATGCATATGTGTGTTTATGTACACATATGATAGTTCCCATATTAGAACTTGATTTCTTTTCAGGATGATCAAGCATTTTGCCTCACAATGCACCAGAGTAATTGTTTCATGTATTTTTGAAAAGTGGGACCAATTATAAAAATAAGAATATAAACGGTTTAAACAGAAGACAGTACAGATTAGATTTGGAAGTCAGTAGGGCTTCAAGAAGAATGGAATTGGTAGAGGGGATGGCAGAGGACTGGGACATCATGGGTTATTTACCATCATGTGGCAAATGTGATGTACTTTTTCTTTTGAGTATTGGGGGTACCACACCTCAAAAGCTTCACACTTGTTTTAGTTGAGCATTTAAATGAATTGCATCCACATCCTTTACAACAGTGATCACATTTATTTGATAGTTCCATGAGTAGCACCAGATGGTACTTTTAAATTATCCTAATTGTCACTGCCTGGGCACCTATTTGCGTTATTTGAGCTTCAGTGAGCAGATGGCTAACTAGAGATCCCTACTTGTAATGCAGGCCAAATTCCCCCTTGACCAAATATAGCTACTAGGTAGTGAGGAGAAAAAGACTGCTGGTATTTGATTTGTAATACAATCAAAATAATGTCATTTCTGACTTTGTTTCCTAAAGGAGACATCTTTTATTCTATTAATCATACTTCACTTCACACATTGTTTTCCCTATCATTTTCTATAAAAGAGACAAAAAATTAGATGTTGAGCATGTCATAAAACTAGGGCCAGATAATGTTTGTCAGAGCATAATTTCCTGCATCATCCTGCAAAACAAGGATTATGGAGGCTTGACCCTGCCTGGCTTATTCAGCACAAATTAAACAAAAAGCTTGACACAGCTATTTTTATGAGGCCGAGAGGAGATATCCCCTTCTCTGTGAGTAAATTTTGACAGAAGGAGGAAGAATAAGTGCATATTCCTTTAAAAAATTGACATCATTTAATGTTAAATTAATTTACTTGTTTATGAGCATGTCAAAATGGTAATTGATGCTTTGCTTTTTCCCATGTCTCCTTTGGATGATACATTAAACTAGTCACGTTAACCTGGTTTTTCTTAGGAAATTCAACAATTAAGTCAAAAGTATTGTATTACTTTAAATGGATCTTAATCTGATTTTGTTAAAAAAAGAAAAAAGTAAATTTGTCAGAATTCATTCAATGCAAATAAATGCTATATCCTTCAAAGTGGTCACCTTTTCAAAGACCGTTCTTTCCAACAATGTTGGCCAAGTTCAGAATTCTTTTGGAATTCCTCCTTTAAAATTATAATAAATTTCATAGCAGTATTTTGAATATTCTCAATGATGGTGGCTCTTCATCACTTGATTGATTTTTTTAATGACCAAAAGTAATCTGAAGCCAAGTGTGATGAATAATATCAACCTGTATTATAAAGTTGGAAAGCCATAAAATATAAAAGGAAATATGTGTGGTAGATATTAACCTCCAATTCCCCAAAATTCCATTGTTTCCAGTAAGATTGCCTGTGGGGAAATTTGATACTGATAATGTCTATCTCCAAGTTTCTTTGCTCAGCTTGTACCTTCCTAATGACTGTTTTTTGATAAAAATCAAGAATGAGGATAAAGAGACTGATTTTCTTACATGGTTCATAACTGGTTCCTAGGGTAATTCCACAAAGCAAAAAAAAATATTTTTTGCACTAACAGTGGAATAAGTATATGTCTTCTAAAGGTGCTTTGTTGAACAGTACATATATATATATATAACATAATACTCATATAAGAAGATTTGGTGTGTTTACTTAAAAATCAGTCTCAATACTATATTGTCGCACTTCATTAGAATGTTCCTTTTCAGATATGTCAGTCACTTTTTACTTTGTTTAGGAATATGCTGAACATGAGAAGAGATATTTATATAAAAGATGAAGATGAAGGGGCTTTTTTAAGCATCAAATGTTATTAGTACTCAATCTCTACTTGGAAAAACATATTCTAAATATGAATGAAGATTTTTTTTTCAAAGTGAAATGATCACTCCTGTCTGTTACATTCTGGTTTTATGCTATGAAATTTTATTAAATAACATAAATGTTAATATAAAATGCTCTTGCAAATATGTTATTATGACAAGTATTTTTTGGTTTTCATTTTTTCTTATCTTTGCTCCCTTTCTCTCATTTCCTAGCAATGGCAAGCCGGCAAGTGGATATTGCTACTCAAGGCTGGTTCATTGGTCTGATGTGTGCTGTTGCTCTTCTCATCTTAATTTTGCTGATTGTTTGCTTCATCAGAAGAAACAAAGGTGGTAAATATCCAGGTAAAAGACAACATACATGTTGTTAACCTCTATGATCAGTTCATTAATTATAAAGGAGTGGTACCTATGTCCTCCTAAAGCCAGTATCAAAATCTTCTCTTTTGCCTCATTCTACAACAGAAAAACATTAGAAATATTTTCAAGAAAAAGAAAACATTTCTGTAGGTAGGCCATCTTTGTCCAGAAAATATCGGTGGCCCCATCTCCTGGTGTTCTTAAAATGATGCAGTTTTTTTTAAACCCTTGTACTTCGGTGTATTGTCTCATAGGTGGAAGATTGGTAAGGGAAGATGGGGGTCAAGTGACTTGCCCAGGGTCACACAGCTGGGAAGTGGCTGAGGCCAAAATGATGCAGTTTTAAGGAATAGTGTGGAATATTTGTCTGGATCCTTATTGTCCAGAGAACATCATTTGCATAACCTCTTGAGATTACTTCTCTTTGCATAAGACACACTCCAATAAACCATGATTGTGCTTTTCTGACCAAAACATTATGGCATAATTGATGGAGAACAGTACTTGGAATAAAGAAGATCTTTTAGCAAAATTCATACACTTTCAAGTTTTATGACCATAATCTAAGTCATTTAACCTTTCTTGGCCACTGTTCTTCATCTGTTCATTGGGGGTGGTGGGTGGGGTAGAGATAGGGGGATTAGCCTAGATGGCTTCCTTTCCAGATCTAAATCTGGGATCCTATTACCCCTCCATAACCTCCATATATGCTATATGTAGCTCCTCAATGTTAGAGACTGGCTTATTTCTTAATTTATAATCCTAGTATTTAGCATAGTTCCTGTTAAATAGTAGGCACTTAAGAAGTGTTTTTTGCATTCATCCATTCACTCCTGAAGTCCTTCTCTGATGCCTCTTTGTAGTATAGCGGTGACAGTGGATTCTTAAAGACTACTGTAGCTTGGCAGGTCCTAATAAACTAGAAACATTTCAAGTACAGCCTTGATGAAGGACCATACGTGCAAATCTGAGGACCAACCTAGAAAAATTCAGGAGTTTATTTCCAGGGAGTCACCACCCCATAATGGGTTTTTGGTCACATCAACTCATAAAGACAATCTAATAAACTGTGACATGGTTGTGATCTTCATTGATACAGAGAGTAACCATGCCAACAAAATCCCAAATTGCATCCTAGAGCCTTCATGATTTTGGCGAGCCCTGCATATTTCTCCAAATTTGAGTGAGACCTGTGTAGCCAAATCTACAAAACAATTTCTTAATAGGAGATATTAACCTAGTGAGAGCCTATGAAAAAGACTAAATATAAACACTGTAGAAACCTTAAATATTTTCCTTCATTGTGTATCATAAGGAACTTAAGCTTCCACATTAAGTGAAACTCCTTGCAAAAAGCCAAAAGTTTAGGTGTTACCAAGTGTTCGTTTTTGTAAGCTCTCCCAGAGTTTCTGCAAAATAAAAGTGTACTTACTTCCAGTTGCTTTATACCTTGAAATTCTACCACATGCTAAGAATAATTATGATGATAATACTGGGAAATCAAAAGTACCAAGACAACTAAACCTTTTGAACAGGGAGATGCCAGCATCAATGGTTAATGATGCCATTTTGAATGTTTTAGTCAAAGAAAAAGAAGATGCACATGCTGATCCAGAAATTCAGCCTATGAAGGAAGACGATGGAACTTTTGGAGAATACAGGTTAGTACCTAGGATTCATCTTTATTCTTATATTTTCTGTCAGTGAAGCACTTTATTTAAACACCCAAAACAGAATATTTTTCTAAGACTAGAAAATTTCCTTCTTTATATTTGGCTCTTTTCTTAAATATCAAGTATAAATTTAATTTGAAAATGTATAAACCCCAACTCCCTTACTGTTAAAAGGCATTTTTGCTCTTCATGAAATGTTTCCATTTTTGATTGGGGCCTGGAGGTAGGGTATTGCTGGAAGGCCCAGCTCTGTGTCCACTGGTATTTCTCCCTACTTCTTTCAGCAGTTTGACACTGTTTTTTCCCAGAGCCTTGATTCCCTTGTGCCTTCCAACTGCCTTGGAATTAAAGGGTTGTTTTTTATAGTCTGAAGGGTAAAAATCCTGCATGTTTTGAGAGCCTCCATTCAGTACAAAGTTGGGGTAGAGAACAAAAAGAGTTTCTTTCCCCATTTCTACTATCTTTAGATTTGGACATAGCTAAGAATTCAGTCATATAAAATGAGCATCCCATAGCCATGATCACATATAATTCCCTTTGTATTTCTTCCCTGTTCCTCCTCCTCCACCATACACACACATAATTAATCTAATGAGAAGAAAGGAGTAATATTCATGGTACTTGGAAATAACCTTCCCTCCTATCCTAAAGGAGTAGCTCTACCCAAATGTCCTTGTTTTGGAAAGTTTAATTTCTTAAATAAAATTCTGTTTCTTGCCAAATGGATATAAGTATTCATTTGTAAGAATTCATAGCTCAATAAAACATCAATTTTAGCCTTGAATGAAAATCCCAGAAAGGATTTTTACTTTTTTAAACAAGCATTTGGTCTGTTTTAAGAACATACACATCAGATCTGTGTTGAAAACATGGGGTTTTTTCCCATCTGAAAATATTTTATATGGCAAAATTTTTTTCCAAGAACATTTCTAAGTTGGTAACCAAAGACTAAGATGTGTACACACACACACACACACACACACACACACACACACACACACACACATTGTAGTAACTAGGCCACAAAATTGATTTAGAGGAGCAGTCAGGAGACTGCAGTCAGTTTTTCTCCTGAGCCTACTAGAACTGCTTTCTACATATACACCAAGTAAATATCCATTGTAATTCTCCACTTTATTGTATTCTTCAGTGGTATATACTAACAGACAATATTATGTGGCCTTTTCCATTTTACTAAAAAAATGACAAGAGAATTTTAAAAATAATTCCACCAAGTACTCCTGGCAAAACTCATTTTTTTGCCACAAATAAATATCATTCAATTAACATGTGTTTACCAAGTGCCTACTGTGTGCCAGATATTGTGTTAGGTGATAGGGATAAAAACACAAAGAATAAAATCATCTCTATTCTCAAGGAGCATAGTTATAATTATTAAAAGCTCTTTTAGTAAACTGGCTTAGAGGTCATTTGTTCAACAATATACTCAGCCAATGTAGAAAGAGCCTTTTTGATTTTTGATTTAAACTTCATTTTTTAAAAATTTAATGGCTACATCTCTATTTAATCCACTAGTCATAAACTCATCACTAGAGGATCTTATAGACACTCATTGATTAAACTTCTTATCTAAGCAGTATTTCATCTACCTAATGTTTTGGTCTTGGTTTGACTTCATCATTTAAAACAGTATTTATTAAATACTATAGCTGAATAAAACTAATCTATTATTTAAACAAATATATCCTTGCCCTGATATATTTTTAGAAAGATTAATGATTTTTGTTAGATCTCCATTCAGAATTGAGGAAGTCATTCATTTCTTTTACAGGTGAAAGTAGTAGTCCCAAAATATGTTTTTGATATACATTTGTATAATGTATTAGAGCCTTTTGTCCTATCTCTTTAGACCTCTTATTTAGGATAAGAGGGGGCAGAAACTTAAATAATTATGTGCTTTATACTAAGCCTCAGAAACTTTTTTTTCATAAAGAAAAAAAGCTGATTATGAATGTCAAAGGATGGCTTTCATTTTATTTGTATGGGTGATATGATACATTAGCTAATTTGGAAAAACTCACCCATCCATAGTTCTTGTTTTTGTTATTGTTGTTTCAGTATCATGAGGGATAAATGTGCTACCACAGAAGATCAAAAATATATAACCCTAGATTCTTGGCAGAGCTTCCGCTAAGTTGTTAACAATTTTCCCCATACTTGGAGGCATTTTGTTTCTAATTCTCAGCATTCAGTCTCTCTTATTTCTGATTTTCTCTGTAGCAAAGACCTTAAAATGAGACTAAAATTTCATGAGACAAGCAAATACATAGTGATGGTTAAGGGGTTAACAAATTCTTACTAAATTTCTTCAAATTTCCCCAAAATGAAACTAAAATATTATGAGACAAGCAAGGATCTAGGGAAGGGGAAGGAGTTAGCGATTATATTCAAATTCAAACTCTGACACCAATGATGGTTTGGAGGTCTAACTACATGAACCCTCAAAACTGCCAGCTCAGATGGCTTTTCTAGCTTATGATAATGACCTTACAGAAATCTCTAGATATCCCCTTCCCTGGAGTAGGGGATAGCTGATCCCTGATGAATGGACAACAATGCTGATTTTAATCATTTTCTTGAAAATGTCCCTGCCCACCTCACCTCAAGAGTGTGACCATTAACTAAGCTCAGGGTTAATTTTAAATTTTACTTCCTGCACAGGTTATTCAGTCTAAAATAGGTCCCGTGTTGTCTTATTTATCTTGCTGGAGCTATGCCTCATTATCCGCTGAAAGTTGATATTCCTTTTGTGTGCTTGTCCAATAAATGATTGACCTTCATTTTATCAGAGCTTTTCTGCATCCTGCATTTTATCTGCTCGGTTCTGTTTCAATATTCTTCGGCTTTCATGCAATGAATGAATCTGCCGCTTGGGCTGCTGCTCCATTTTGGCTTCTCCACCCTCAGTTTGCTATCGAAGCTTTGTGAACCCGTGATCTAATGTCGAGCAGGCCCAAAAGGAGTGCTGACCTGTATTCTTGTGGCACCAAAACACTGTGGGATGTAAATCTGGCTTCCCGGGAGGGGGGGATCAAAGGGCCAGCGCAGATTCGTGAATCAGAGGCAGTGCAATGGATCTAAGAGTCCTGCTCATCACTTCTAATGATTTGGGATTCCAAAGTGATGGATAGCAAGGGCAATGCTAGTGTTGGCATGATCACCGTGTTAAAATCATGAGTGTTTACACCATCTGGTTATGTTTCTTTGACTCAAAGTTAATTCATGTGTGATATGTTTGTAAAACACTTCAAAGGAGGTAATTTTGCACATGTGTGTATATATGTATTTTTTTCTCAGTCAACAAAAATTATATTTCATGACTTTTTAAGTGGTAAACCAAAACTTTACAAACGAAACCTAAACATTTATCATATTTGTGATTCTACTCTTGGCTCTGTAGCGTCCTAAGGGAGTTCTGGTTCTGGTTCTGAGGAGTATCTTAGGATTTTTTTTTAAATGAATTGTTTAATTTTTCAAATGAGGATGAAAACTCACAAGGAAATGCTCACAAACAGAATCACTTGCAAAAACTGTCAACCAGTCACTGCAGCTTTATGACTCTTTCTCAGGCTTCAAAACTTTACCCTTTGGTTGATTCTGATGTCGTGTCATGTGTTTAAATGACTTTTAGATATCACATTTCATGAAAAAATATTTCAGGTGTTGACTGAAGAATTTATTCATTATATTTATTATTCATTTTTTACGACATGTTATAATTCCATTCCCTTCCCTGGATCACCAGGGTCCCTTTCATATTTTGCACCCCTAGGGAGCTGTGGGCATGACACTTCATTAAGTGCATGCATTCCTACCTCTAAACCATAGGATGTGGCCATTCCTGGTGGCACAAAGTCAAAGCTTCTATCAAGGCAAGAAATTTTTAAAGAATTCATTCATGTATTCCTTTTAGGCCAAGGAGTGCCAGCAGCTCCCTGGGTAATTCAACTCTGATCCAATCAGAGTATAGCTTAGAAGGTGCAAAAAAAAAGGGAGGAAGGGACTTCCCATGGCTAAATTTGTTTTTGTACACGCTGCCACCTCACACCCCTGCTCCAACACCACCTCCATGCAGGTACCTCTGGTGGAAATCTGCAGTTCTCTTTGTTTATTTCTTTGATTATACAGACATTAGAATCTGCATCCTTTCTAGCATATAGAAAAATCAGAGAAACAATGCAACCAACTGTGTAAGTATTTTTTCATTCTTTAGATCCATCTTTTGTTAAAACCAAAATGAACCTAGATCAAAAGTCATCTAATCAATGGTCAATTGAAGTCATTGCCTACTGCATTCACCCTGACTGCCATTGTGTGACTCCTGTAATTCCTGTGAGTGGGAGCTCGTGTCACCCCTTCTCTTGCACATCCTATATGGGATGGAGGTATTAGTTACATAGCGTGAGGCAATCACATGAGAAGAGAAATGTATTTAGTGGACGAGGTGGATATTTGTTTTTTCGTAAAGAGACAAGATCTTATGGGAAATAGTCAGTGACTTGGCTTTATGAGAGAGTAACCAGGACATAATCAGGCAGCGTCTCAGCAGATTGTCCATTGCTGCTGAGTTTCCCTCCATAGACACTTACTGAGTGTACACTTATCAATAGCCCCTGGAAATTAACTCTTTGGATCATGGAGAGGAAAAAATATGAATCAGAGCTTTGCTTTAGCATTCAGCTGAAGTTCTGTATACCAGACCTGCCTCGGAAATGAGGAAATTCAGTGACTGAATCCCTCCAGATGGAAGTCACAGCAAATCAAACACTGACCAGCCCGCAGTGTTATAACAAGTTTCCAGTGCAAGAGGATAGTTATCCGTCAGAGGATTAGGGCATTCATCAGGGAGCATTCCTGGACCCTCCATCTCTTCACAGTCAGTCTTCATGAATTGTTCTATAGATCATAGAAATCCTACCCAGGGAAATAATATAAATAAAAGCACTTGGGAAAGTACGGTGCAATACAATTACAAAGTATCATTATTGTTATTGTTATTATTATTAATTATATACATATATGAGCATCTAAATGAGTAAATATGAAAGGCAAAATTACCAACAGACACGTTTTATCGGAAAGTTCAAAATTGCCTTTCCTTCTTCTAGCATGAGAAATTGTGATGTTTGTTATGATATATAACCATTTTTCCTCCCTTACAGGTTATGGCTGTTCTTAATGAATGAAAGAATAAACAAAGCATTTACTAAGTACTTACTTTGTGCAAAGCGCCTGGCTAGGCCCTGGAAATACAAAGAGAAAAGCAAGACAGCCCCCTGCTCTCAAGGAGCTCCCATTTTAATGGGGAATCAATGTTATATGGAAGGTTTTAGCAATGAGTCAATTATATTTGTTAATATAATGTGCTATGGGTTATTTCAGCATAGAGGCAATTTTAATCTTCGAAGCTTTGGGGATGTTAAACATTAAATAATTCATTCTCATTCATAAAATGAATTTTCCATTCAATTAGGGGCTTTTAAAAGGGCATTTATAACCTTTATTTCTCACTTATAGAGCCTAGAACTACAGAATAGACTACAGCTAAGTTGGAACATGGTTTTGAAAAAGTCCCTCCTCCCATTTCTAAATACACATTTATGTTGAAGAGAGACTTTCAAAATCAGACTTGGCCAATTCTTTCACCTTGCTTGGGTAATTTTAAACAGGGAAAAGGCAAAGATTAGTATGTTGTTCC
Source organism: Gracilinanus agilis (assembly GCF_016433145.1). NCBI lineage: Eukaryota > Metazoa > Chordata > Mammalia > Didelphimorphia > Didelphidae > Gracilinanus > Gracilinanus agilis. The sequence continues at coordinate 149,403,291 of NC_058134.1, forward strand.
AGGTTTCAGACTTGTAAACTCTCACATTCTCCACCAAGAATACAAAATTCAGACTCGACAAAGGCTTTTTCTTTGTTCATTTAAGATTTATTTATTGAGTAGAATCTCTGTCGGCTGCTTCTAATTCTTGAAGCAAGTTGTTCTTTTCTTCAAACCCTGGTCCCTTTTCTTTTGGTCTATCTCTCACTTTCAAATAAGGGTCAAACTAGAATGAAGGTTTTTAGAAGCTAATAGAGAAAATGATAGTTCTTCTCTGATATATCAGTTTTCCTCTTTCCTTTTCAGATTAAATTCACCTTCATTCATATAGATGCACAATTTTTGGCAGAACAAAAAAAGGAAATCATGAGGATCTGTAAATTTTTCAGGGTGACATCTAAAAATATTGTCTGGGAAGGGAGTCATGAAAAGAAATGAATATAACAGACGTGAAAAAATTGCCATAATAATGATCTCTCTCTTCAGTGCACTAAATGAGCCCATCATGAGTTAATTTCAAAGAGTCATTTAACAAATTATGTAATTTTTGTGGACAAAAAGTGAAATGTGGGCTTCTTGATAATATAGTTGGGAGAATTTTATAACTTGTCGAACAAACATTTTCTAATAGTATTCATTCAAAGATTAATATCAACCTGAAGGGATGTCTGTAGGAACATGCCACCAGGCTCTGTATTTGTCCCTATCCCATTCAGCATTTTTATCAATAATTTGGATGAAGAAATGGAAGGCATGCCTACAGGGGTCAGCTAGGTGAGTCAGTGGATTGAGAGCCATGCCTTTGAGATGGGAGGTCCTATGTTCAAACCTGTACCAATTTTCTGCCTAGAAACAAATACATAGCATTGATTCTAGAATGAAAGGTCAGGGTTTATAAAAAAAATTTTTTTAAAGAAGGCATGCCTACCAAATTTACAGATTATACAAAGCTTAGAGAGCTTGAGATTCCAAAAGATCTCAAAAAACTGGAATCATCCCCCTACCTCCAAAGAAACAATAAGATGAGAAAGATATAAGGAATCAGTATTATGTCCTATAATTACTTTCAGAATATAAATTTCATTATTTTAGGATTAAATATACCTACTCTCGGGCATTAGTAAAAAAAACTGCATGATGGGAAGGGAGATGAGAGTATTAAGCCAACAGTTCATTTTAGACACTTTTATGATCTGGCTTCTTAAATATCTATTTCAAATTTAGATTATATTAAATAAAAGCATGATGTCCAGGTTACAGGAGGCAGTAACCCACCTGAACTCCTCAGTGGTCAGGTGACATCTGGCGCACCATGTTTTAGGAGGGGCATTCATAAAATAGAATAGTGGTCTGGTAGCCATGTAATATGAGGAGCAGTTGAAGGCACTAGAAATGTTAGCTTGAAGAGAATTTTCAGGAGAAATGGCAGTTTTCTCCATATATTCAAATAGCTATCATTTGGAAGAAAAATGAAATATTTTATATAATAGAATGTAACTGGTGAGCAAAAGTTACAGGGAGACAGACAACAATTGATTATAAGGGAAAATTTTGTAACAAAGGAATCCCAACAAGGAATGTGCTGCCAAAAAAACAAGCAAACCCATAAGCTCCTCTTTATGGGAAGTGTCCAGGCAAAGGTTGGATGACCATTTGTCAGAGATGTTAAACCTGTTTTCTGATGCTTCCTAGTTGTGTGACCCTGGGCAAGTCTCTTAACCTCAGTTGCCTAGTTCATCATTCTTCTGCTTTGGAATGCAGTATTTGTTCCAAGATAGAAAGTAAAGGTTTTATATACACATGTATGTATATATATGTATATGTATATACAAATATATATGTATGCATACATATATATGTAAATTCCACTAATAAGAGTCAGAGAAGCTTATTTACTGAAGATTCCTTCTTGGAAAAAAAATTCCTGGAGGGAATTGCTGCATAAAGAGCTAAAATATTGGTCTTGAAGCATTCATGAGCTGGTAAAAAAGATCCCTTCTCCAAAACAAGAAAGCTATGAAATCTATGTTGAGTAAGAAATAGAAGAAATTCTAAGATCAAGAGCTTGCTTTTTTTTCAATAATATATATATATATATGTGCTTCCTATTTCCCCTTATTTCCCATCTTTGCAATAGAAAATAAAAAATATATTGGCTTCTCTCCTTTTTTCTACTGTAAGTAATCTATTAAAAGGTAGGTCATGTATACTAATCACAATTCCATGTTGGGTGAATTAGAACACACATTAGTTCTCGCCTTCCAAAGAAGAACACTGAGACCTTTGAGCAGAGATGTAAGCAAACTCTAAGTCTTACAAAATGTTATTGATCTATTTAATCTTCAGATTTCCATCAGAACTGAATGATCAAAAGGGAAGGTACTGTAAGCATGTGTGGTTTGGGGGCAGCAGGTGCGATGATTAAAAATGCTGAGAGGCAGTAATTCTGGGTAATAAATTAGCTTATTAATTGACCAGTCAAGACAAATTAATTTGGTCAAATGATTTTTCTTGGCAATCAAAAACCCTCCATTCCCATGCAAAGATCTATATGTATAATTAGGGAGTTCGACCCTCGATCCTCCCCTAGACATCGAAGATATGTCTAATTGGTGAACAGCCAATGATGGAGTGATCCATCGTGACTCTCGGCCCCTGCCCTTCCCCTGGGTGATATTGGGCAAGTCATGCAATTGTCTCATACTTCCCAACTACCCAAGAGAAATCAAATTCTTCCTGGTCGAAACTGACCTCTGCAGTGATTCCCAATGAGAGGTTGAAGGACTCGTTGGGGCAATGTGTGGTTTCATCTAGCGTAAGCTGCTTCTAGTTGCTGAGGAAGGCAAATCTCACAATCTCTCCCATAGTCTCATTTTCCCATCTATTATACAATGGAAGAAGTTCTTTGGATGGGGCGTAAAAGAATGAGTACAGAGGCTGAGGAATTGATTTGAGTTCCTAACAAAGCCCAAATATAGAAATAATTCGGTATGTATTCAAAATAAATCCTCTCACAGGTGAGGACTGGAAGTAAAGGTACAGTCTATTTTTAAAGCTGTCTTTTTTTGTCTTTTTTTAAAAATTTCCCCAGCCTCACTCACAATATTCAGAAAATATCAACATGACAGTAATTTTCCAGATTTAACATCCAAGCCAAATTGTCTCTTTCCAACTTAATGAATCTTTGCCCCCCTTAACTGGCATTCTTACAGGAAAAAAATACTGTACACTTTCAGGATATGGATTTTGCTTTTCTTCTTAGGCTATTTTCATTTGTTTCTTCTGCACCCTTTTAATGGAATATGTAGGTCTCTTGAAAGGTAAGGTTGAAGTTTGCAAGCCTGGCCTGCATTCTATAACCAAAATGATTTGAAATGCAACACTGCTTCCTTCTTCTAGATCAGAAAGAATCAATATTTTTCATTTAACCAAATTCATTTTCCATTCATGTTTAAGGAATCCAAGAGATTAAAAGGTTTAACAGACTAACCTCACTCCCAACCATAAGCTTTTCCCCCCTCACTTTGGGAATCAAAACAGTGGTTTCTTGATGACATTTCAAACTCCCTTCTTGTTTAATGCTTGCCATTATTGCTAAATTTCTTTCAAATCAGGGATTGAAATCTCTCATTGAAAGGAACATGCACCAAGGCAGTTCATTCCCTCTACTGAAGAGCTCATATTTAAACCATCACTACACCTGATTTCCATGACAACCACATCCTATTAATTCGGTGCCTAGGTTTGGCTAGGGGACTACAAGACTGCATAAGCTTTGACATAATCTGCATGCATTTGCCCTTTTTGTTTTCGTTTCAAAAGCAATCTAAGTAAAGATAGGTTTTAATTGGAATGTGTCGATGTCTTGTTTTTCTCCTCCAGTGATGCAGAGGACCATAAGCCTTTAAAAAAAGGAAGTCGAACACCTTCAGACAGAACTGTGAAAAAAGAGGATAGTGATGATAGTTTGGTTGACTATGGAGAAGGGGTAAATGGCCAGTTCAATGAGGACGGTTCCTTTATTGGACAATACAGTGGTAAGAAAGAGAAAGAACCAGCAGAAGGAAACGAAAGTTCGGAGGCTCCTTCGCCCGTCAATGCCATGAACTCCTTCGTTTAACCTTTAAATTTGCCGCCGTCACTCCCGTATTCTCCATGATATTTTTCTTAAAGCACTTGTGTGTCAGCCTTCTCACACTGTGAACATGTAGGTAGAAAAGCTACTTTCTACTGTATGTTTATACTATGAGACAGATAGAGCAAACATTTACAGATGAATAACTCCGTAAAAGTGGTTCGTTAGTGGGAATTGGAGAAGAAAATGCAGACTTTTCATTCAAAAACGTGTATTTTTTACAATTTCTTCAGAACTGACAAATAATACAACAACTGGTAATGTTCCTGGTGAAGATACAAGTACAATGCATGAAAAATGCTACCACATTTTACCGACAAACCTGTATATGTTATTAAAACAGGGTTCGATATTTTGTAATGCAGTCCTCGGCTGAATCCCTAGATATGAATTCCGTTTTCATTGTCAAGAGTGTTATTGTAGTATTATCTAGAACTTCAATGTCTTTTGTGGACATTGTCGTGAATTTGGTGACTTAATGTCTAGCTGTCATAAGTCTTCTTGCAAGACAATTAGGAACAGTATATACAGTATAGAATTGCTAAATGAGTGAAATATGACACTTGCATTTGCTTACTGAGACTCTTACCTTCTCTTTGCTCCTTTTACTCTATCGCCTTCTTAATCTATCGAGTATTACAGCAGTACAGTGTTCTGTTTTTTATACCATCTACGTGGCGGATGGTTTGGGCAAAAAAAAAAAAATGTGCATTTCAGTGCATTTGGAAATCAGTACGGTCCTGAAGCAAATTGAAAGCAAACCATTTTTTAAAATTTCAAACAAAACAAAAGCTATTCCAGAAAACACAGAGCAAGATACATTCAGTGCCTTCATATAATATGCATTCCATAATAACGCTGCCCTGCTAAAATCAGTTGGCACAGTAAACACTGATCAGTGGACTACTCTCATTGCCAAAAAATAAATAAAAAACACCTTTTTAAATAAAGCGATGAAGTGCTGCAAAATGGAAATAACAATATCAAAGGCATAAAAGTACCGTATGTTATGAGAGTTTGAAAGAAAAGCTTCACGATTCACCAGAGCACACATTTCTATTCTGCAGCCTTACTCAAGCTTCCAAAAATAATAATAATAATCAAATTCAGCTAGGGAAGCAAGAAGTCAGCTTGGTGGCAAAACGTCAATAAAAACAATCTCTTTGCTCCAAAAGGTCACAACCCCATGCCAACAACTGTACATGGTCCTCTAAATCTTTACTTGACCCCTGTGGCAGCTTTTGAAACCACGTGCAGCATTAAGAAAAGTGTATATAAATTGTGATGGACAACCTCAGAATCTGAGAACTCTGACAAGTGCTAATAAGGCCTAGTGGTTAAAAGGATTACGGTTATCAGTTTAAAAAAAAAAAAAAACAAACAGCATTCTCTCACATTCATGAACTCTATCAAATGGTTTACCTCCAAATATGAAATTTATAACAACCTATGGTTGAAGGAATGCTCCGTTTCATTTGCCAATAAATTGGTTTCTCATAACTTGCATCAAGTTTAATTTTAAGTAAAGCTTTTTATATGTAGATATTTTGTTGAATTTGTAAATATACTTAAAGTGTAGATGCTATATGCTTATAGGTGTTACATACAAATAAACACAATCAAAATGTTTATGTTGTACTGTGTAAGAAGTATGATAGCCAGTGGAGTGCATGGGATTTGAAAGCATCTACTTATACATCTTTTTTTTTTCTTTTCCCTTCTTTTTTTTTTTTTGCTGTGAAACAAATAGTGAACTGTTTTATGTATCAACAGGAGGTTTCTAGATAAAATCTTCAGAGCTAATGCCTGTGGGGTACAATAGGCCTTAGACATCTAGCTGCTTTTATGTGTGTAAGGAAAGCTCAGTCTGAAGGAATCCCAAATGAAGATGGCCACATATTCTTTCATGGCACTGCATTTGCTTCTCTCAAATCAACTTTCATATTGACACAAAAAAAAAGACAAAATTAAATTAAATTAAAAGACCAGATCGATCAGAGAGCACAAAAATAAATGTTACTGGGGATTTACCAATGTTCTTAGTAACAGGAGGAAGAAAAGTACAATTTTTACTCTTCTGTAATGGTAGATGCTAAATTTATCTGTGCATGAAAGGGTCACTTCTGTAATAGTGCAACAGATTTTGTAATTAAAATATTGAATGTGATTTAAAATTTCCATTCTTGGTTGTCATTTGTCAAGTTTTTTCCTGAATCTGTATGGCTCTAAGGGAAGCTGTGATGACTTCCCGTAATGGAGCCTCTAATTTGTTACTTTCTGAGTCTATAATATTCAGTGGTTCCCAAACATTTTCGGCCTATCGCCCCCTTTCCAGAAAAAAATATTACTTAGCCCCCTGGAAATTAATTTTTAAAAATGTTAATAGCAATTAATAGGAAAGATAAATGCACCTGTGGCCATCACTGCCCCTCCTGGATTGCTGCAGCAGCCACCAGGGGGCGGTGGCACCCACTTTGGGAATCACTGATCTATATGAAACAGCAGGTCTTCTAAGAACTAGATTTTTTATGGCTGTCCCTCATCTCCACACCCCCTGCCTGTTACCATTGCCTCACCCTGACTCTCTTCCTCTACCTCCTTCAGGAGCCTCTATTCCTTGGACAAACACCGGGATCTTTTGACTTGGTATTAGCATTCTCAGCTGTCACCTCTGTGTCATCATCCCTTAAGCTTCCCTTATGTTGTCTGCCATTTGGCTTTTCCCTGACTTGGAGGATTTGTCTGGACTCCCAATCATAGTGTTCCCTGAGCGGGTCCAGTTCACCACTCACTGAGTCCAAGTTCTAGCAATCTCTCCTTTGGGCACAAATTCTAAATTCCTTTGCAGTTCTGGAATGCTTTTGAATCTCTTTTGTGAAAATCCATTATGTGCAACGAAACTCTGAAAGAGGCTTCTACCAGGACATTTCTCTAATGAATGGTCTTCAGACAGGCAGATGGGGGCACTCTCTCTCCATTCTTTATCTTATTCCTTTGGTCCACAATCACTGTCTTAAAAACTAACAGTGCGAATGCAGTTTCCCATAGTAGGAATGTGTCTTTGAAAATGAGCCAAAAAGTGCACAGTTATTATCCTCAAGGCACAGAATCTCTCCCCCTCGTGAGGAATTTTAGCTCTCACCGCCAGATGGCTCCCAAATTTTCCAACCAATGCAAAGGAAATACAACGTGTGAAACATAATGATGCTTTTCAGTGATTCTGATTCCTTCAATAACAGCCTAGTAATGAAAAGAGTCTCCAACTAGGACGGATAAGGTTTTTACATTATTTTTCTTGAAAAGCCTAATGACAGAACAGTATGACAGAGCAATGGATTTGGATTTAGAGAAAATAAGGGGAGCTGAGTTCCAAAGTTCCTTACCTGTGACAAGTCATTTTACTTTTCCTGGCATCAGTTTTGTCATAGATAAAATGAGGAGATTGAACTAGATGATCTCTGAGGTCCTTTCTGGTTCTTTGTTTAACCAAATAAGTTATTGGTTTTGTGTGTCTCATGAAAATCTCGTTATGCATCATTGCCTCATTCATTTTTAACTTTAATTTAAATTGAATATCTTTGTCAAATCCATCACCTTCATTTCCTAATATTTCCCAGCCCAGTGTGTTGTAACATAAGGGAGAAAAGAGGACAGGAGAGGCTAGTTGGGAGAGGGAAGTTTTACATTGTTTTCTTGGTAATTCTTAGTTTATTTCCCATCAGTTCATACATCTTCACATGATTCTCTGAACTCTTTGTAGTAATCATTTCTTAAAGCGTCATCAATCCATTATATTCACATACCATCATTTGTGTCTGGTCATTTACCAATCGATGAGCTTCTACCTTGTTTCTCTTTCTTTGTTACTGCAAGACCTGTGGCTGCGATTATTTTCCTTGCTACTTTTCCGTCTTTGACTTCCTTTGAGATATATACCTGGCTGTGGGATCTCTGAGTAAAAAGGTATGAAGATTTTAGTCATTTTTAAACATAATTCCAAATTGTTTTCTATCACAGTTGGACCAATTCAAGGCTTCACTAAGTGTGCCTGCATCATTAGCCCCTCCAGCACTGGTTATCTCCACCTGTGGTCATCTCTGGTGTGTTTTCCACTGCCTCACATCAGATAGTTTGTTTGCTCTGTATATGTTTTTATAGTTTTCTCACCTCCTCAAGGGGAAACCTCTACTTCCTTGTTAAATAATAGCCTTAGGTGTTTTCAAAATGACCTAAATAAGACTTCTCCCATGATTTCCAATATACAAATGTATGAATGTATTTGAATTGTGGATTCCCTCCCTAAATTTCCTCTACACAGAAATAGCCCCTTCAGGAATGATATTTTCAAAACATTGTCTTGTGTGTGTTTTACTTGTGAGTTTTGTTTGTATAGAAGTCTTTTCTCACAACATGACCAATATGGAAATATGTTTCGCAAGATCATACATGTATAACTCAAATCAAATCTAAATCTGTATCACCACCACCAAACTGTTCTTGAAAATGAGATCTGCTTTTCCAGCTGCCAGCTGGATTATCTCCACTTGGCTGGCTAGCTGGCACCTCACCTTTAGTACATCCTAAACTGAGCTCATCATCTTTCCCAATATGGCCCAAGCCACTCAATTCTTTATTTCTATTAATAACATCTTCACAGGCACCTGGACAGACCTCTGGAAGTCATCTTTGGCTCTTTTCCCTCCCTCACCCACCAAATTGCCACCCATCAGTTGACATTATATCAATTCTCCCTCCACAATATCTCACATCTGTTCCCTCATGTTCACTTCTCTTCTCTGCAACCAACCTAGTTCTGGTCCCCATTTTTTACTGACTATAACGGGGTTCAGCAAACTATAATCCACAAGCTAAAGTTGGCTATTGGCCTGTTTTTCTCATGGCCTTAGAATTAAACATGTTTTTTAATGTTTTAAAATAAAATTTTATTGAATTAAAAAATGTAAAAACCATTTTTAGCACAGGCCATGCCAAATCTGGCAGCAGCCTGGATTTGGCCTCTTGGAATAGTTTCCTGACCCCTGTGGTAAACTGCTAATTGTCTCCTAACTGTTCTTCCTGCCTTCAGTCTTTCACCCTCTCAATCCATCTTTCATATTATTACTCAAATAATCTTTGTAATGCAACACTTATTCTTCTCTCCCTCAACTCAAAAATTCTCAGTAGCTCTTTCAGTGCCATTGAATAAGATAGAAACCCAATCTGACTCTAGCACTCAAGTCCTCCACAATAAAGTTCTAAATTACATTTCCAGTCTTCTATTATTATTCCGCTCTCATATTCTCTGTCCTAGGCAATATTCTCTATCAGCCATTCACATCCTGCCTCTCCAGGCTCCATCCTCTTGCTGACATTCAACTCCCCCCTCCATTACTAGAATGGCTAACTTTGCATCTCTGTTCCTTCTTAATTTCATCAATTTAGAGCTCATAGGGATCTTCGAAGCCAATGAAACCAACCCTTTCTTTTTAAAGATGAGGAAAGCTGAGCCAAAAAAGTGAAAATGGCAATTCTACCTAAATGTATTTATCTCTTCAGTGCCATGCCAATCAAACTACCCAAAAATTATTTCCTAGAATTAGGAAAAATAATTTTAAAATTCAGCAGAAAAAACAGGCCAAAAACATCAAGGGGATTTGTGAAAAAAAAAAAAAGAAGAAGAAAGAAGGCCTAGCAGCACCAGATCTCAAATATACTATAAAGCAGTCAGTAATCATCAGAACAACCTGAACCTGGCTAAGAAATAGAGTGGTGGATCAGAGGAATATATTAGGTAATCAACATATGGCAGTTAATGCCTATAGCAACTCACTTTTTGATAGACCCAAAGATCCAAGCTTTTGGAAAAAAGAATTCACTGTTTAACAAAAACTGCTAGGAAAATTGGGAAGAAGTATGGCAGAGATTAGACATAGACCAACGTCGCACCCCATACACCAGGATACAGTCAAAACAGATACTTGATCTAGAAATAAAGAATGATGTCATAAACAAATCAGAGGAACATGGAAAATTTACTTGTCAGACTTATGGGCAAGGGAAGAATTTATGACCAAACAAGACATGAGAACATTACAAAAATTGAAATAAATTATTTTGATTACATTAACTTAAAAAGGCTTTGTACAAATAAAACCAATGCAATGAAGATGAGGAGGGAAACAACAAATTGAAGGAGGGGAATTTATAACAAGTGTCTCTGGCAAAAGCCTCATTTCTCAAATATTTAGAATATTAAGTCAAATTCGTAAGCATACAAAGCAGTCCCCAGTGGTTAAAGGATATTGATTAATATGAATTAATTTTAAATAAAATAAATTATTTTAAGATTATTATTTTTTATTTAGATATTCATTTTAATTATTTATTATACTATTTAATTATTTGAATTATTGATTATTAAAAGTAAATATAAATAAATTAAATTAATGAAAATTAAAATAAATTAATAAAATTAGTTAATTAATATCAAAACCTTTTTATTAGAGAAGACTAAAGAATATGTTTATCAATAATACAAGATAACCCAAGGAACAAACTATTTATATTGGCGAAGTAAGAAGACTAGAATGGAAAAATGGAAAACTAACTAACTCTAATATTTCCACTAACTGACTACCTGAACAAGTCCCTTAACCTCTCTGAGACTCCAGCTTCTTTTTTTTTTCTTTTCACAGTTTTAAAACTAAACTGGACAGTCATTAACAAACACTTTAAGACACACAAAAAAAAGAATGGGAAATGGGATTGTGTAAGAAACTGTAGGCTTCTGTTACATACCATTTTAAAAGAAAGAAAAAAAATACACACACACACATAGTTTAACATAATGGAACCAAAATTGCTCAGTTTCTGTCTCATTATTTACTTCTCTGTTTTGCTGCTCTATGTTTTGAAAATGTTTTATTGATGTTCTTTTTTCATATCTTTCATTATGAGCAGAACTCTTCTCTTCTAAAAAATGTGAGTAGTCAAACATAACAAATCAACACAGTAGCTGATTCTGATTTTGTCTTTCTAGACCATGATTTCTTTGCCAAGATGTAGAAGGTATGGTTTGTCATCCATCTTTCAGAATCAAGATTGCTGGCTGCTTTGGGAAGAGTTCTTCAATCTTCTGAAGTTATTTCCCACTATTATTGGGGCCATCACACAAACTGCCCCCATTTCTCCTCATTTCACACTGCATCTATTCATGCAAGGATTTCTCTGTTTTTCTGAATCCATCATTTCATACAATCCAATAAAACTGAAATACTTTCATATGCCACAATTTGTGCAGCCATGCTACAATGGATGGTCATCAATTTTCTACGACAAAAAGTCTTGCTGTATTTTTGTATATAGGTGTCTCATCCTGCCAACTTTGACTTCCCTGGTATACTTGCTAATAGTAATTTTACTGTGTTTAAGAATATGTACCCTTTGGGTAACTTCTTGGGTATAGTTCCAAATTGTTTTCGAAAATAATTGAATAATTCATAGATCCACCAATAGTGCTTGTCCAACCAAACCCCTTCTGACAGTAGCTAATTTCCTCTTGTGTCAACTTTGCCAAAATGGTCATGTGTATGAGGCAGAGTTCCTGGTTTTCTCATGTGCAAAATGTAGGATATAAATTCCTTGAGGATAAGTTCTGTTTCATTCTTGTCTTTGTAGCTTTAGCACACATTACAGTTGCTGGCATCTAGTAGGCAATTAGTAAATGCTTCTTGATTAGTTGATTAATTAAAGGGACTAACCTAAATGACTTCTAAATTCCACTCTTGCATTGTTTGGCTCTTTGTCAGATATTTATAGTTATTCCTATATATTTCAAGCAATCAAAAAATGTCTGGATAATTCCTGAACAGGCTCGCAAGACTATAGATTTGTATCTGAAAGAGACCTTATAAAACTCATCGTTAGGTAAAAAAGTTTACCAGTGGTCCTCCTGCTTTTGAGAAGAGCTCATGGTTTATCCAGATTTTCATTTTACTGGCAGATTCTGCTCAGCTTATTACAGCAGCTAACTCTCCAGAGCCAATCTATGCCAGACTTGATGACTCCCTTCTTCCTCTTTTGAGGAACTAGAAAAGATGGCCCCAGGATGGGAACTGGAGAGTAAACATAGTCAACCAACCTGCCAATTCTATCAGAGTGGGATACGTGGATCTAACTCAGACTTGCCTTGGATCATTGAGCCTCCTCACAGAAAAATTAGCTTTCCAGGGGTTTTATAAGATGAGTCTGGAACCTCCAGTCCTTTCTGAATTTTGTACAGAGGAGCCATCCTTAACAAAGACTGTGAGCTTTAGAAAACATACACTTTTAACTTCATTTGGACTCACAGACTCTCACCGAAGGCTTGTTCGTTGTGCTGGTGCCTTGATAATTTTTATTATCATTTTATTATTTATTACTATAAATTACATAAATTATAAATAATATTATCATATTATTTATTAAACTTTATTAATCCTTGCTTAGACTTCACTCTAGCTCATCACGACTTGTTCTACCCAGCACAAGCTTGTTAGCATTGGTGCAAACCCTTCTTAAAGCCCTTGTTGAGTCTCTTGAAGCCTCATTAATTCTGGGCCAGTTTCATTAAACTTTGCTCCATTTGGCTCACAGTTGGGAGAGCCTAATGAGAGCCAAAGCACCAGTGAGCAGTCAGGCAACCACCATCTAGAGGGGACAGGTAACTAAGGCGACGCGTTGCTAGGCTGAATTCATAAGAAAGTAACCTGGGACTGAAATGGTCATCTTTCAAAAGAAAAAGAGGCCACGGATCATCCCCTTTTTATGCCAATCCTGTCCCTTTTAGTTCAAACTTTGGTACTGAAATCTCTGAAGTCATTGCAAGATGGTGAAGGCAGGAAAAAGTAACTAATAGTGTTATCTAGGGCTGGAAGTCTCCAGACAGCAGGGAGCACAAGTCCACTGATGCCTGCCAGCTTGTACAGGGGAACCCGGGGCTTGGGGAAACAAGGGCTAATCCCCCTCATTCACCCTCACCACTTGAAATATTTCTATATAATAGAAAGTATTATATTTTAAAAAAGTATGGTTTTGCCTTCAAACTACTGAGAAAAATGCTAAAAATAGACATGGAGAAGTTTCACCCCATGCATTAACCTAAGCTCAAGCAGCATGAATTCAGACTGGGTTCAGATCTTGCCTCTAATTCCTACTACCTGGGTGGAGTTTGGGCAAATTACTTACCTTGTCTGATTCTCAGTTGCCTCATCTGTAAAATGAGGGGATTAGACTAGAGGGCCTCTAAGTTCCCTTCCAATCGCAGGTCTAGGAACTCACAGTATGGAGATGACCTTGACAGCGTCCCCAAGACGACACCAGAGTGGTGTGTCAGGGCAGGTCCTAGCAAACTAGCAAGGCTTGGCGTGGGGGCCAGACGTTTCTGACTTCCCATCCACCTGGGAATGGCATTAGTAAGCTCCAAGAGACTCATGACCAGGCTGGCCAGAGGATGATCCATTTTTAGCCATAGTAACACTAATAGATCACCTACTAAATTACCGATAGAAAGGATGCTCTCTGGGTCAGGGGAGAAAGTTCCCATGATGACAAAATTAGAGTTGCCTGAAGATGAAAGTTCAATTCAATATACATTTGTTAAGCACCTACTATGTGCCAGGCTAGCTTTGCTAGATGGACAAACATTATTCTGATTGAATGCAACAAATACTTATTAAAAAGTTACTTTTTGAGGTAGCTAGGTGAATTGAGAGCCAGGCCTAGAGACAGGAGGTCCTGGGTTCAAATCTGGATTTAGACACTTCCTAACATGGTGACCCTGGGTAAGTCACTTAAATCCCTTTGCCTAGCCTATACTGCTCTTCTGTCTTAGTATTGATTCTAAGATGGAAAATAAGGGTTAAAAAAAGTTATTTTGTGTGTGATGAGGATAGATAAAAGGATAAATTATTAGGTTCTTAATATATATTTATTATATAATTTGTTTATTATTATATATGATATAAATTATTATATTTTGGTATTTATTATCTTAAAAAGTATTAGTAGATACACACATATGCAACTACACAAACATAAGTAACTAGACTGTATGAAAAGGCAATAAGTGCATTTGATCTATAGTCAGAGGATCTGACTTCTAATCTCACCTCTGATATGACCTGTCTAGAAAATTTTCTTTATTATAAGGAAATTGGACTAGACCTCTGAGTCCCCTTCCAGCTTGAAATCTCTTATTCTATTATCCTATGTCCTACATAAAAATACAAATACATAAAAATAATAATATGAAATAGAATATAAATTAATAAGAAAACAACAAAGTGGGACTTGAGGTCCCAGTAGAGAAAGATTAATTTCCAGTATGGCAATCAATGAAACTATCATATATGTAGAAGTATTTCAGTTCTATTCAGCTAATGTGTGCCAGTTGCTGGGGGGAGGGAGAGAAAGAGAGGAGAGAGAGAGAGAGAGAGAGAGGAAAAAAGGGAGAGAGAGGGAGAGAGGAGGAGGAGGAGGGAGAGAGAGAGAAGGAGGAAGGGAGAGAGAAAGAGAAAGAAAGAGGGAGGAGGGAAAAAGAGGGAGAGAGAGAGGAGGGAGAGAGAAAAAGAGAGAAGGAGACACACACACACACACACACACACACACACACACACACACACAGAGAGACAAAGAATTCCTGATCTTAAGGAGTTTACATTCTATTGATATATTTGAACTTGGTCTTGAAAAATGGATGAGATTTCAAAAGGTAAAGAGGGGAGGAGAGGCCATTCCAGAGTTTATCCCAGAGCTGGGAAAGCTCATTACCTCTATGAAGCAAGTAGCCCACTTTGACTAGAAGGGAAAATATGTTGCAGGTACTAATAAGGCTGGAAAAGTGAGATTTAAAAGGGTCCAAATTATCGAGTGCCTTGGCCACCCTTCGCAGGGCAAAGGATTTCTTATTTCTCTTAGTAAGCAATCCTAAGTCATTGAGGAGACTGAGGCTATAGCATTAAGAGGATTTATCTGGCAGTAGTGTGGAGTGGAGATAAGAAGCAGAAAGACTAGTTAAATTATGGTTGTGTTCATTTGAATGATAATAAGGATAATTGGTGACAATGGTAATAGGGAGAAGGGGATAAATGCAACTTATAGCATAAAATTGTCAGGACTTGCAAATGAACAGACACAGGGAGTTGAAAGACAGTGAAGAATCAAGGATTACACCAGAATCTTGGAGACAGGCAACTAGAAAATGGTGTGGTCGTTAGCAGAAATAAAGATGTAAAAGGAGCAGGTTTTCCGGAAAGCTAAGTTCAGTTTGAGGGATGATGAGTTCGATGTACCAGCAGGATATCCAGAAGGAAAATTCCAAGACACAAGTGGGACTGTGGATCTGTAACTCTGGAGAGAAGACCAAGTTTGCAATAACACATAGAACAGAGTCATAGTGGTAGAAATGGATGAGATTTCCAAGAAATAATATAAAATCAGTCCAAGGGTAGGACTTGTAGAGAAACACCAACAATGAAGAATCAGGAAGAAGAGGGCCTTTATAGGCTAAGATTCTATAATATATGTGACTCAATGAAAACCTCAACTGGGCCCCCATCTCTAAGACTTATGACTTCATTCTGCCTCAAGGTTCAGGAGGAACTGTAATTTTTTCACATAATACAATTTATTAAAATGTACCAGAAAAGGAGAAAGAAAGAAAGAAACATAGATGACATCCTCTTAAATAAATGCAGAATGATAATATAAAAGCAACATGATATAATAGGCAGACTACCAGGCTGTCTAAGGAGAAGCAGATCAGCCTAGGTTGGGAAAAAACAGAGCAGGTTAAAGTTTCCAGCTTTAACCATGAAATTGGGCCCCCGAGTGACTATTTCATATTTAGCTTAGAAAATACAAGGAGAGGGGCAGCTGGGTAGCTCAGTGGATTGAGAGCCAGGTCTAGAGACGGGAGGTCCTAGGTTCAAATCTGACCTCAGACACTTCCCAGCTGTGTGACCCTGGGCAAGTCACTTGACCCCCATTGCCTACCCTTACCACTCTTCTGCCTTGGAGTCAATACACAGTATTGACTCTAAGATGGAAGGTAAGGGTTAAAAGAAAAAAAAAATACAAGGAGACTCAGACTCAAAAAAAAAAGAAAAATAACAATTTCTATTAACATTTATGTTGTATTTTAATTTTTGCAAAGTGCTTTTTATGCATGATCTCAGTAGATCCTTACAACAATCTATAAGTTAGTTGCTACAGGTATTAATAACCCTATTTCACCAAAGAATAAAGTGTATCCATGGTCACACAACAAGAAAGTGTCACTGAAACCTGGGAGACTACGTTATAATAAATAGAGCTGATAAATAATATTGAATTGATAAAATAAATAGAATATTTATTCTAGAATAGAATAAATTTTAGAATAGAATAAATTATTTTAGAATAGAATTAAATTATTTTAGAATAGAAAAGAAAGAATTGATAAAATAAATAGAATAATAAATATGAAAAATGCAGAATTCCTCTTAAACTTTGAGGCAGAATGAAGTCATAGGGTCTTAGAGATGGGGGCTCGGTTGAAGTTTGCATCGAGTCACTTCGATTATAGAACCTCAGAATATAAAGATCCTCCAGATGTCATATAGGCCGGGAGTTCTTAAACTTCTTTTGGGTTTGGTAAAACCTATGGAATCCTTCTCAAAAGGTTTTCAGATTCATAACATAAAATGCCTAGAATCATTAAGAAAACTAATCATACTCAAATGTGATTGTTAAAGTATTTTTTAAAAAGCTCATAAATGCCAGGTTAAGAATCCATGATATAATCCAAGGCTTTCATTTTATAGATAAAGAAATGACGATCCTTAGATGACTTTTTATCATCATTTCTATGTTGAAGGGCCTGACTTTTTCAAACAAAATAATAATAATAATAATTATTATTATTATTATTATTATATCTTCTGCTTAGCTCTTTATGTCTGCCGAGGTAATGTGGGTGCAGCCTATTAACTGTACATTTCTTGAGTTTTAGTCATGTATCCTCATGGAGGAAAGGTTTGAGTGGAGTCAGGAAATCTTGGGTTCAAAACCTGCCTTATAGATACTAACTAGTTGCATAACCAAGGATGGGTCATCCTTTCTGGGCCTGCCTTTGCATGTAGAATGGAGATAATGGTACCTAGACTACTTACCTCACAGAGCTGTACGACTTAATTAAGGGAGGTAATATGTGAAAAGCATTTTAAAATGCCATAGAAATGACCATTGTCATTAGTTCAAGGAAAACCTAAATCCAAAGAAAATAGCAGAACAGCACAGGGAGTAAGTCAGCCGGCCGAAGGCAGGCAGAATAGCCAGTAACAAGTGACCACATGCATTTTTTGGTCCTCAGGTATTTAAAGGTAATATCAGTGTGATTGGATTCGGATGAACCAGAACCAAGCACAGTCATCCTTTTCATTCTCTCTTCCACAATCATCAAAGTCCAAAGGCAAAACAGAAGCCAAGATGACTGGCAATGGCCCAGGATGCAGTGAATGACCTCGGTGTCTTCTAACTTGATTGGCAACATCCAAAGCATCAGAGGTAGCCAGGTGGCACAGTGGACAGAGTGCTGGGCTTAGAGTCAGGAAGACTCATCTTCCTAAATTCAAATCTGGTCTCTGAAATGTCCTAGCTGTATGACCCTAGGCAAGTCACTTAACTCTGTTTGCCTCAGTTTCCTCAGGATTAAAGGCCTTCTGCTTGGCCCCTGAACTCAGTACTAGGAGTAATGAGTAAAAAATGACAAAGGGACAGAATTAGACTTTTTTCTTAAGAAAACCTTCTTACCAATTAAAGCTGTCTAAAAGTGGAATAATAATTATAATTTTAAAAAGCTCTCTAAAAGTGAGTCAGGTAGGTGATGCAGTAGAGTCCCAGGCCTAGAGGCATTAAAGTATCTTATCCTACATTTTAAATCTTAGAGGCAGGAAGACTCATTTTCTTGAGTTCCCATCCGACCTGAGACATTTGCCAACTAGAGGACCCTGGGCAAGTCCCTTAAGCCTGTTTGCCTCCATTCCTCGTCCATAAAAATGAGCTGGAAAAGGAAAGGACAAACCACTCCAGGATCTCTGCCAAGAAAGTACCAAATGGGATCACAAAGGAGTAGGATAAGGCTGAACAACAATAAAAAGTGAAAAGGACTGCCTTGGGGAAGGGGAGAGGGTCCCCTGCACTCACGGTCTTCATCAAAGACTGGATGATCCACTTGTCCAGATGATTGTAGGGGAAGGGAATCTTTCTCATGTGTAGGCTGGACCAGATGGCTGTGAGGTTCCCTCCAACTAAGATCCTGGGATTCTGACTCTGATGTAATTCCCTGAGTTGGTGTGGCACCAAGATTTAAAATGAAGGATAAGATCCTTTAATGAGGGACAGCTGTACTACAAAGGCAATTTTGGTTCCTGTTGCCCAATACGCTGACTTTGCATAAAATGACTGTATTAACAAAGAAAATCATTTTTATTGATTCTAGAACCAAATAAGTCCATCTCTAAATCTATGATACTTCAATCAATATTAAGGAAAACAGGCAAGCTATTCTGATGGATGGGAGCAAATGTTCTGCCATGAGGGTAGCAGAGTTGCAAGGAACACTTGTATCACACTTTGAAGGTCCCAGCAGACAATATTCTATCCTGTTTTCTCATAGATTTTCATGATTAAGTTGAAATGTGCAGCTTAGGGGAAAATATTAGATCTCACGATATAGTAAAATCATACTTAAGGATGCAAAAACTAATTTTTCAAGTTATAGATTTAAAGAAAAATTATTATTGCCCCAGGAAAGCCATTGAACTGTCATAAAATATTAAGGAAGAATAGTTGTTTTTATATTTGATGCTATCATTCAAGATCCAAAGAAGGAAAAATACCACTCCTCTGGGCAGATTATAGTCTGAAATAATAAGTCAATAAACATTTATTAAAGGCCTACTGTGTGCCAGCCACCGTACTCTGCAGTGGAAATACAAAAAAAGAGCAAAAGACAGTCTTTACCCTCAAGGAGTCTAATGGAGATGACAATATGCAAACAAGTATATACTGAATAGGCTATATACAGGGCAAATAAGGAATGAGTAACAGAGAAAAGGAAAGAGAAATCAGAGGAGTTGAGGAAGGCTTCTTTCAGGAGGTACGATTTTAATGGGAATTTAAAAGGAAATCAGGGAATGCTAGATAGAGATGAGGGGAGAGAGCATTCCAGTCATGGAGACCACCAGAGAAAACGAGATGGAGGGTCTTGCTTGGAGAAAAGTCAGAAGGTCATTGTACATAAAGAGTATATAGTGGGAAATGAGATGTAAGAAGACTGAAAAGGTAGGAGAGCTAGGATATGAAAGACTTTGAGTGCCAACTAGAGCATTTTGTATGTATCTGATCTTGGGGAGGGGAGGGAGCCCCTGGAGTTTATTGAGAAGGGGTGGTGACACAGCTGGAAAATCATCCAGTTTGTTTCTAACAAACTACTTCCTTAATTCCTATAGAAGGAGAAAATTCAAGTTTCATCTGTTCTCCAGATCCCTTTCCTAAGACTTTGTAGAAGTTGATCTCTTTCAGAAATAAACAAATTGATCTGGATTAATGGGAAGAGACAACAGAATCAATAAGGCACAAACAAAGGAGTGCAGATTCAGTGAATAAAGTAACAAGTAAACACATGGACGGAACTCACCAGAAGAACCTAAAAAATTACACAAAGTATATGTTCGGGCAATAGATAGCAAATTATTTATCTCTTGTAAAGATTTAGTGAGAATAAATGTCTGCATGTCCAGTCTTTATAGATAACTTATTTTCTTCCTTGGGAATTCACACAGAGTAGGGCTCAGTTTGTGGGGGTATTTTCAAATATATATATATATATATATATAAAATTTTTTAACCCATACCTTCCAGCTTAGACTCAATATTGGTTCTAAGGCAGAAGAGTAGTAAGGGCTAGGCAATGGGACATGTGACTTGCCCAGAGTCACACAGCTGAGAAATGCCTGAGGTCATATTGGAACCCAGGACCTCCCATCTCTAGGCCTGGCTCTCAATCCACTGACCTGAAAAGGAACTTTAAAAATCATTTAGTCCAGCCTTTCCCTGATTTCACTAATCCCCTCCCCAACACCTTCAGTAAGTGGTCATCACCCTCTACTTGAACACCTACACTGAGGAGGAGCCCATTCTATGAAGAGCTCTAATTGTTGGCAATTTTTTCCTTATGTGAGATCTAAATCTGCAACTTTTTCTGCAACTCCCATTTATTGTTCCCAGATCTAGTACTACATCCCAGAGAGTACTACATAAATGTAAACTAACATTATTATAAGAAAGATCACCTGATTTCATAACACCTGGTAAAATAGTTGAAATTTGTCGTTCCATATGTAATACTCCTCCAAAGCTATGTAGGAGAAAGAAAACCATCTACTGGGTTGTGCTATGGTAGAAAAAAGGGAATTCTCCAGTCCTCATAGTATTAATTTTTTTTCTTTTTCACTGTATCATTATGTAATGTCAATTTTT
Organism: Gracilinanus agilis; assembly: GCF_016433145.1. NCBI lineage: Eukaryota > Metazoa > Chordata > Mammalia > Didelphimorphia > Didelphidae > Gracilinanus > Gracilinanus agilis. Next base: position 149,423,965 of record NC_058134.1, read on the forward strand.
TTTAGTTTGTATCTGGGTCTAAAGTTTTTATTGGTTGCCTCATTATTTGCAACCAGTGTCATTATTGTGGTCTATAAATTTGGCAAATGGATTTTCTGCTTTTCCCTATATATTACTTGTGTCCTAACACATAATTAATTTTTCAGTGAGTTCCATAAACTCTGAAAAAAAAAAGTTTATTTTTTCTTTTCCCACTGGGTTTTCTCCTTGTATCTCTTAGATCTATTTTTAAAATACTATTTAGCTTTCATTTTTCTCTTATTTTTTTTATCAAATTTATTATATTCTGGCAGTCTTTGGTATTACCCTGTTATTGGTTTCCAAAAATCTCTTGTTTAGATGACTTGGGATAGGGAGAGACCTGAGACAAATAAGAACAATTAGGACATATTTGCAAAGTCCAGACAAGAAGCCATGAGGTCCTAAACTAGGGCAATGGCCATGTTATGTGATAGCATTGGGGATGGGAAGGATCAGCCTTCACTATAGGCATATTTGGATGAAGATGGGTGAGGACCAGCTCCACTCACCTCCCACCCTACAAGAGGAGTACAAAACCAGCGAGAGCCTTTTCGACCCACTAAAACATTAAAGAAGATGACTTTGGGGAGCTCGCCATCTAATGAGGGGGCTGCCACCAGCCTGAAGGACACCTGCATAGTACACAATTAAAGAAGAGTTCAGTGCATTAGAGATGAGCAAATGAAAGAGCTGCTCCAGGTTATTAATTTTTTAATTTAAATCTTTTTTTATAATTTTGTTTTAGAACTACTACCTATGCGTGCATGTATATATGTATATATACACACCTGTGAATCTGTGTAAAAGATTAATTTACTATTGGATTGCATAAAACCTCACCATATTATCTTTGTTTAAATAGCTTACTACTTTGGGGGTTGAATTCAGTTTTAGCTAAAAATTTTAGTACTACCCCCTCCTTTTGCAACTTTGCAGTAGCATGGTAAATTTTGGATCAGCCTTATATTTGAAATAAAATTTTGTTTTCTTCTAAATTAGATGTTTTTCCTATAAACATTATCTTGTTAGTATCTGCCTTTGAATTCATTCTGAGACTTTCTGGTTTTATTGAGAGGATTAATGAATTTGATTTGTTGTGGTTCAGGCATGTCTAACTCTTTATGACCCTGTTTGAGGTTTTCTTGGCAGAGACACTAAAGTGGTTTGCCATTTGCTTCTCCAGTTTATTTTACATATGAGCAAACAGAGGCAAACATTAAGTTAAGTGACTTACCTGGGAGGTCACACAGCTAGTAAGAGTCTGAGGCTGGATTTTAACTCAGGTCTCCCCGATTCTAAACTGGGCACTGTGCCCCACTCCCAATGCATTTGATTATAGCATTATAATTATTAGATTTTAGCTTTCAGTCATACTGTCAAAATAGAAAATACACTTTCTTACTCTCATTATTTCTATCTTTTATATAAACAATAGAACTACTCTAAAAAGTTGTTTTTTTTTCTGTGCTATGAATATATAAATAATTTAAATGATACCATAGACCTCTGATTTGAATTTCTTTTTAAGAAAAGGACAAGCAGTTTTGAATCATCCTGTTCCTGCTTTTTTCTATATTTGGTATTTTCTTTTTTCTCTTTATACTTCTCTAAAATGTCCTTCTGAAACCTTCAATAAGTAGTGGGTATAGCGCTCTGAGGCTTCTCACATTTTGTCAGCAACTAGTTTATCTTAAAACAAGAAATATAAATTTATTTACATTTTTTTGACCTATAATCCTTGTTAGTTGTTTAAAAAACTAAGTGTAATATACTTGTTTTGAATGCTTTTTTTTGCCTGGGACCCTTGATTGTTATTTGAAGACTTCCTTGAAGTCTGTGCTTCTCTCTGTAATCTTTCAAAGTCTGCATCCAGAGAACATAATAAGGAGTAGATAATTCTAGGTTATCTCTGAATTGTTTACAATTCCATTTCCTGCTACAGTTAAGCCTATTGTTGATTGTTTCTATGGATTTTTGATCCGTAATGATCATTTTTCTTATTATGTCCTCAGTCATTTTGAGCATGTTTTAAATCTAGTTTGTAGTCCTTTTGTAATTTTTTTTTTACTAACTTCAAACTCTTATTTGATCTTGTGGTTTTCTTTAATGCTAATTCTTAAATATGCCATTTATCCATCTGAGGACATCTCTTGGGATATCTTATGTGTTTAGTTTTTTCATCTACTTTTCTTCTGAAATTTTAGCTCATTCAACTGGTTCATCATATTTGTTTAGATGTGTCAGTGCTATGCTTTCTTCCTTTTTCCTTTAGTTGATATTTTAGTAGGTATTGTCATAAATTTAGGGATAGAAAGGACATCAAAGGCCATAGAGTCTTAACCCTATCGTTTTACCTTATGAATAAATTGAAACCTAAAGGGTTTATGTGATTTACCTAAGATCACATAGGTAGTAAGTGACCGAGGCAAGTGGAAGATTTTCTTTCACAACATGACTAATATGGAAATATGTTTTGCATGATTGCACATGTATAACCTGTATCAAATTGCTTACCTTCTCAAGGAGGAGGACCAGAGGTATGGAGAGAGTTTAGAACACAAATTAAAAAAAAACAAGCAAATGTTAAAAATAGTTTTGCATGCACTTGAGGAAAAAATAAAACATTACTTCTTAAAGTCAATGGATGAATGAATAGACATGAATAGGCTAGAGTCATTTACCAAAAATAGAATTTTTTGGGAGAAACAAAGTCAAGCACAGAGAAATATAGGACTAGAAAAGAAAGTGGGTCAGCTATGGGGGAAAGCAAGGGATAACTGATGAGATATCCTCATGCTTCACTGATGGCCACACAAGGTCAGGATAGCTGAAGAAAGACCTTTAGAAATTTAGGACTTATGAGATGCCATTCATAAAATATACACAGCATAAAAAAAGTGTGGATAGGTTGCAATAACTCCCATATGAAAAAACATCCACATTGATAAGATCACAGATCCATCAAAATACTGCAGACAGTGGTGTGGCCTGGAACACCATGGTGGTCACCCTTGGCCCATCCATGAGCCATCCATAGAAGAGGTGCATGAACAACTTGCACTAGACCCAGGACCTTTAGAAATTCTTTACCTACCAAGAGAAAAATTCTAAGGGACTCCACATGCCTTTCTCACTTCCTCTATTAGAAATCCATGATCTCCTGAGTCTCAACACTCCTTGAGGAGCTACTATTGCAGCAATGAGGTCTTTGGCACCCTCTGATGGAAGAAAAGCAATATGGTACGTAACTCTACCATTGTATTTGCCTGTGGCATCCATCAATGCCAAATCAGCATGAGTCAGAATCTAGGAAAGTCCCCATGCAAGAGCAAAGTGTAATGCTCCCAGGGGACAGAGGATGCAAAGTTCAGAAAGGCAGTACAGCACCATCTAAAGGCCAGGACAAGATCAATTATTCAAGTAGCCAGGAAGCACTGATGTCCAAAGGGTAAAGAGCTGGTGATCCAGTTATGAAACTGAAAGGTCAAAACCCAGAAAAATATGCCCAAAGCTTAGGAGACCCAAATGAAAGGAGCACCAAAGAGACAACACTTTGTCCAAACAAAAGCTACTTCTGGAAGGCTTCAATCTTTTTGTTCCAGAAGTGTGTGACCCAATGGTGGTACCAATGCCCTGCGTGGTCTTGGGCATTCTCCTTCTTCCTACTGCTGAAGTTAAGCCCCTGCCCACAGTCACTCAGGAGTGATGAATCAAGGGCTCCTCCAACATCTACCACCACCAAAAATGGCACCAACAAAACAAAGATAAATCTGTGAGAAAAAAAAAAAAAAACAAACAAACCAACCAGTATTAGTGCTACCCAGAGACAAAAGAGAATGGAAAAGGGTTTCAACAAGGCTTCCCCACAGGGTTCTTTTCCCAAGAACATGCTTCACAAAATTGAAAATGATGGTAAAAATGACATCATGGTCCACAAGAATGTAAGGTGAAGAAATCTCATGTAAGATTTTGAACGGTTCCCTGTGACCTGTTTTCAGACTGGAGAAGCAGAGACAAATCATCGTCTATTGAACCTCATCAGGAGGGATGCAGCTGTGTGAGTGGAGGTGCTAAGGTCGATCAACACATACTCTTCTTCAGCTCTGATTGAACCAAATAAATGTAGACTGAAGCTGCTGCTGCTGGTGGATCACATCTAGGAGGATTGGTTGAGGTCGAGTTAGAAAAATCTGCCATCCGGTGCTTAGCTCAGAGCCTGGCACAGAGTAAACATTTAATAAATGTTGATTGATGGTTCTGAGAATCGAGCCTCATCCATCAAGTGTTGGAGTTCTGGTTTTTTCGGTGGTATATCAGTCTGAAGATTATGCTCCCATGGCATGCATATAAGTGCTTGTAAGGCTGAACCTAATAAACACTTTTATTTTTTTGCTTTGGTTTTTCGACTGGACCTGTGATTTAATTGGTAGTGAGGACACTCTCTTGACCAATGAAGATCAACACCTGCCCTACAAATTCTAATCTTTGAGAGTGGACTAAGGGGCTAAGTAGCTTTCCCATGGTCACACACCAATGTGTGACAGGAGTAGGACTTGAACCCAGGGTTGTCCATTTGCCACACAAAGGAACCTTCGAATCCATCAAGTCCCACCCTTTCATTTTGTAAATAAGGAAACCGAAGTGGAGAGAAATTAAGTGATTTTCTCAGTCACATTAGCTAACAAGCGTCTGACACGAGATTTGAATCTAGATCTTCCTGACTCCAAAAAATAGATCTCTATCACTATAGCATCTTATTTCTAATTAAAAAAAAACAACTCAGGAAAGCTGGCATTGTTAAAACTGTTAAGTGATCTAGCAATGATGTTATAAATCAAAGAGGATGATATTGAGATGCCACACATTGAAAATGATGCCCACAGGTGTCAAATATGGCTCAGTAAATCCTCCCATTCTGCACAGTTTTCTTCAGGTGCCACTTTGGGATATTGCCAAGGCTCAGAGGGGCAGCATGAGCTGTGAGAGAACAGCTTCCCTCTCTGTGCCATAAGCACAACTTTTATGAACTATGTTAAAGAAAAGATCCATTAGCACAGAAATTAAAGTTTAGGATTAAGACATCTTACTGCATTTGCAAGGAAGAGAAACCAGGAGTCTGAGCTTTAGAATTCTGTCCTTCAGGACTTACCTTCACATGGAGAGGTTTTTATGCCTCTTACACAGATGTAAAAGTGTTATCAGTTTAAAGCCACTGACAGCTTGCAGAGGAACCAGGCAAGGAGCATCAAAGAAGATCCAGCAGTTTTTGCTTCCAGGAACTATTCCACATATTTGTGATCAGAAAGGTCTTACAGAGTTAGACTCCTGCATCCATCTGCTACCTCCTTAGTTAAGTATGAATTCTATACATTCATTTATGCAGCACTTACTATGTGCTAGACAGGCAGCTAGGTGGCACCATGGATGTTGAAACTGGTCCTTGAGTCAGGAAGATCTGAGTTCAAATGCATTTAACTTCTGTTTGCCATTGTTTCCTCTTCTGTAAAATGGGGGTCAAAATAGCCTCTCCTTTCCAAGGATGTTGTGAGCATCAAATGAGATATTTATATTTAGCCCATTTGTTGTTGTTCAGTTGTTTCAGTCCCATCTGACTCTTTGTGACCCCATTTGGGATTCTCTTGGCAGAAATACTGGAGCGGATTGCCATTTCTCCTTCTCCGGCTCATTTTAGAAATGAGGAACTGAAGCAAACAAGATTAAGTAACTTGCCCAGGGTCACCCAGCTAATAAGTGTCTGAGGCCAGATTCTGAGCTTAGGAAGATGAGTCTTCCTGACTCAAGGATCAATACTCTATCCATTGTACCACCTCACTGCCTGCCTGGCACAGAGGCTCTGTGTAACTGTTAACTATTATTATTTTTCAACTTTATCAATTGTCTCTGTGGATGCAATTATGCCAAAGACCAGATGGCTAGGGTAAGTCAATTCTTCTGACCTAATTAAACTTTCTATGTAACTTTTAGCTATTATTATTTTTCAACTTTATCCATTGTCTCTGTGGATCCAAGTATGCCAAAGACCAGATGACTAGGGGAAGTCAATTCTTCTGATCTAAATAAACTTTCCTTTTCCAGTGTTCACTAGAAAGCTTTTGAGAGTCTCTGCAGGTCAGTGACAGACAAATCTCCTAGAGCAGTGATTCCCAAAGTGGGCGCTACCGCTCCCTGGTGGGTGCTGCAGCGATCCAGGAGGGTGGTGATGGCCACAGGTGCATTTATCTTTCCTATTAATTGCTATTAAATTTTTTAAAAAATTTATTTCCAGGGAGCTAAGTAATATTTTTTCTGGAAAGGGGGCGGTAGGCCAAAAAAGTTTGGGAACCACTATCCTTGAGGGTCTCTAAGCTGTACGGTTGCTGGATGACCTATAAGATATAGAAAAAAGTCCTGTTGGGTATGAGTTGGACAGGATGGTTCCAAAATTCCCTTTAAACCCTCCAATTCTTTGTTTGGCATGCTTGGCAAACCACATCCTTGGGTGTAACATCAGATAAGAAATGTGCCCAGAATGGAGCATGAATGGAGAGTTAATCCTAAGTATGGAGTGATGAGCAGTAGAGGGTATTTAGAGAGGAATGGGAGAGTGGAAGCGAAGAGCCTGTGAGTCAGTACATGTATTTTGGGGAGTTATTCAGGTATGGATCCTCTGGCAATTTGAGGGTGTGTTTAGGGTGTAAGTCCCTGGATGTTTATGGGTATTTGGGGTGTGGATCTACAAAGGATTTAGCTTATTCTTTAGGGTGAACCTCAACTTACAGACCATGGAGAAAGTGGGGATTGGGAAAGCATGCAGAGGCAGACACCCCTCAGGACCATGCATCTAGCCAGCAAGATCCAGTGTGTCATTTATCCAAATACTAATCCCTGTGGAAAGATTCTAGCCTCTGCCTTTGCATTTTGCTGTAGTTCAGTCATTTCAGTTACTTCTGTCTTTGTGGCCCCATTTGAGATTTTCTTGGCAAAGATACTAGAGTGGTTTCCCATTTCTTTCTCCAGCTCATTTTCCTCATGAGGAAACTGAGGTAAACAGGGTTAAGTGACTTGCCCAAGGCCATACAGCTATTAAGTGTCTGAGGTTAGATTTTAACCCAAAAAGATGAATGTTTCTGACTCCAACATAAATACATGTAAATACCTGAAATGGTGACTACCTCATTTCCATCTCTCAGAATCCTTATCCTCCTCCTTCAAAAGCGAGTTCAAGTATTACTCTCAAGTACTATAAACCTGACCTGATTTCTTTAGTTTCTAAAGTTCTCTCCCTCCTCAAATAACTGTGTCTTGTGGATTTGTATGTACCTGAGAACATTTTGTATTTCTCCCAACCTGATGGCCAGTTTCTCGAGGGTGAGGATCATTTCATGTTTGCTTTGACATCCCCACTGTGTAGGCACAGTGTTTTGCACATGGAATAAGTGTTTGCTAAATCCGAGAACAGTGATGACAAACTGACAGATACAAGATCCAAATGGCCCAGTCCTGAGCTTGTCACAATGTTTTGGCCAGACAAAGAAGGCACAGTGTGTGTGAGGGGAAGAGAGGTGCATGGCAGGGGCTGATGCATCAGGACGGGTTCGTGTGTGCCCATCCGTGTCAGTGCCAATGTGTGAAGGCAAGGAGCGCACAGGAGAAGATGGGGGAGTAGCTAAACAACATGTCAAAGGACACTAAGGAGAAATCAAGCAGAAGACATGGGCTGGAATCCGATTTTGGAAGGACTTAAGTGTCTGAATAAAGAATTTCTATTTTACGCCAATGGTTGTAAATAAGAAGCCAGATGATGAAGGATTTGGAACATGAAAATGGCATCAATTAATCAATCAAGCATTTATTAATTGACTACTATGTGCCAGTCAGCCCACTGGGCTATGGGAACAAACACAGGCACAAAGAATGAAAAGATCCCTCCTCATAATATATTCTAACGAGGTGGACTCTAATACATACACAACACAAGCATCACCAGAGGCTCCAGGTTTATTTGCCTAAGACTCTCCTCGTGGGTGGGAGTGGATCTCTGAAGGCTCCACACCTGTGGGAGGGTCAGAGTGTGGGAAAGCTTAGAAGAGATGACTTTGGGTTTAGTGAGAGAAGACCCCCCCCATTCCAGATTCTCTTCAGAGAGAAGTTCTTCAATGAAGAAAGAGATTCTGGAAAGAAGCCACCAGGTAGAGGAGCTGAAACTCAATGCTGTCTCCCTCCCCAGCATCCTACACCAGACACGTCAGGGTATATATCCTGTTGGGTGAGAGCTCCCAGGCTCTCACCAGCCTCACACAGGCGTGGAGTGTGGAGTGAAGAGATGCTTATGCCATGAGGTGATGCTTATTCTTTGACATGAGGGTTACACACATTCATAAAGAGAATAAAGTACAGGGTAGTTCAAGGAGGGAGGGCACTCACCAGCAGTTGAAGGAAACAAGAAAAAGGTTTCCTATAAAAAAAATAATAACTAACATTAATATAATGCCTACTGTGTGCCAGGCACTGTGCTAACTAAGCACTTTACAGATATCTCATCTGAACCTCACAACAACCCTGGGAGGCAGGTGCTATTATTATGTCCATTTTATAGATGAGGAAACTGAGGCTAAGTAACATGTACAGGTTCATACACCAGTGTTTAAGGTCAATTTTGAACCCGGGTCTTCCTGACTCTGGAACTATCCACTTGAACCACCTAGAAGGTAGTGCTTGCGATTCATACTGAAAGAAGAGGATTCTATGATAGAAGCAACAGGAGGAGGGACATGAGGAACGGTCAGCACAAAGGAGCAGAGATGGGAAATGGAGTGCTGTGGATGAGGAACAGCAATTGGGGCATTACTGTAGACTGTGTGAAAGGTGATAAAGGCAGTGAAACAGATGTTGGAGTGTTTCATGAGAGGACTAGATAAAAGGCCAGGTGGCAGAAGTGATGCACAATAAGACTAGAAAAATAGGACCAAGTCATGAAGAGCTTTAAAAAGCAAAGAGAAAGGAGAGAGAGAGAGAGAGAGACACAGACACAGAGACACAGAGACAGAGACACAGAGACAGAGACACAGAGACACAGAGAGACACAGAGAGAGAGACAGAGAGAGACAGAGACACAGAGAGAGAATAAAACTAATAGGGAGCCACTGAAGTTTATTGAATGCAGGAATGAAATGGTTAGATTTGTGTTTAAGGATTATCAAATTATTTTGGTGATTGTTTGAAAGATGGGTTGAAAGGAGGAAACTCTAGGAAGGAGTTTTGCCTCAAAAGTTGTCTAGGACGGTGGTCTTCAAGTTTTTTTGATTACAGACCTCATTAGTTAAATATATTTTGCACACATACTGTCTCTATAGATGAATTGACTTATTCTTAAATTATATACATGTACTACTGTGCAAATAATTATGGTCATTATACAGCTTTCACCAGAAAATGGCAACTAAAAACACTGAGTTAATCCTAGAAGCAATAGGTAGCCACTGGAGTTAGTGTAAAAGTGAAGATGAAGGAACTAAAGGATCACCCGATTGTCAGGTTGGATGGTTTTTCCTTTAAGGAATGGAAGACGGGCCTCAATATGCAAAGGAGAAAAGAGGATCTCAACATTGCAGAGAGGTATCTTAACCTAAAAGGCACCCTCAGGTAGTGGATGGAAATCCAGTCTCAAAACAAGAAAGACCTGGGTTCGGCCCCATTGTGGGACCTTGAGCTAGTTATTTCTCAGTGATACAGGAAAATGTCTAATACTATAAATTTCAGAGAAGGTGCCAATGTGCATTGGAAGAGGGAGATCCATCCCTCAGGAGTTCCCTACTTCACTGAACTCACAACGCCAGTTGCTATCCCTGGGAGACTTTAGAGTTAGCAGTTTGAGGGGGTGATGAGGTGGCAAGCCTGGATTGAAATCTAAGGAAGAAGCTGTTTGTTCTTAAAGGGTTGAATAGTGGATCCATAGATGCTGCCCATAGAAAGATCATCCAGTGGGGCAGCTAAGTGACTCAGTGGACTAAGAGCCAGGCCTAGAGACTGGAGGTCCTGGGTTCAAATATTCCCTCAGTCACTTCCTAGCTGTGTGACCCTGGGCAAGTCACTTAGCCCACATTGCCTAACCCTTACTGCTCTTATGTCTTAGAATCAGCACACAGTAGGAAGGTAAGGGTTTTTAAAAAAGAAAGATCATCAAGAAAGCAGAGAGAAATAGATGGATGGATGGATGGATGGATGGATGGATGGATGGATGGATGGATGGATGGATAGATGGATGGATAGATGGATGGATGGATGGATGGATGGATGGATGGATGGATGGATGGATGGATGGATGGTTATTCTTTGGGTTATGCTAGAACATCACAAGACTGTCAAACAAGAGGAATATTATACACTTCTGGTGATTAACATAGAAATATAGTGCCAGGAGGACTCCAAAAAGTATAGTTAGAAGTAGCTAGGTAGCCCTGTAGATAGAGTGCCAGATCGGGGTTCAACTCTGGCCCCAGATACTTCCTAGCTGTGTGACCCTGGGGAAGTCACTTAACTCCCTTTGCCTAACCCTTACCATTCTTCTGCCTAAGAACCAATATGTAGTTTCAATTCTAAAAAGGAAAGTAAAGATCTTAAAGAAGAAAATATAGCTAAAGATTGCAAAGGTTTGAGTAAGAAAATGGCATAAATGCTCAGAAGTGACTACTTCGTGTGAGAATTCATGGTAGAAGAGGAGAGCCGAGCAGAGTCTGAGAGATACCTTCAGTTTGGCAAGAATAGCTTTCACAGGTTCTAGATAAAAGTTTGGATCACAAGACCTAACGAAACTCCTATATGGGACGCCAATTCAAAAAGAATTGAAGTCTATAAATAAATACGGGTGGAATATCATGTATAGAGACTAGTAAGAGAATTAATTTGGTTAGAAAGTGGAGTGTAGCAAATGTAATGATAAGCCTGGAAAGGAATCTGGGGCAAGACCGTCGAAGGGTCCAACAGAGGAGTTGCTATTTCATTTGTATTTATTATATGAGTACATGTGGTTTTCCCCAAATGAATATGAGCAGAGACTGGTCTGTTTTTGTCTCAGTGGCTCCAGCACCTACATTAGGCACCATGAATGACATCACAGCTGCTTAATTGATCTTACTGACCCAATAGATTGCTTGACCTCAAAAAACAAAACTAAGGTTTGATGGGTGGATATTAATAAGGAAGAAGAATCCAGTTCAATATAAGGAAACATCGACTAGTATTTAGAGTTGGCTCTTCCCTTCTCCAAAATGGAAAGGGCTGCCTCAGTAATTAGTGAGTCCCCCTCCCTGGGGGTCTTTAAGTGGTATAGGAGAAGGGATTTCTGCTTCAAACCAGGGTCAAGTTAGGTAACTTCCTGCGTCTTTTCTCATGCCTTTTCCACATGAATACATAAAGGATATGTGGTTTCAACAGCATGGGGATCTCCCTTCATCACCAACAGGTCTCAACCTATCCATGACTTAGCAGTTAAGTCCTAGAGATGTACCTAAAGTCCACAAAGGTTCAGTGACTTGCTTAGGATCACACAGCTACTCCTAATCTAAGACAGGACTGGAAAAGCAATGTGGTAAATTGGAAAGTAGGTTGGATTCGAGGTCAGAGGACTCCTGACTCTGATATAAGACAGCTAGATGACACATTAGGCAGAATTCTGAACCTGGAGTCAGAAAGAACTGAGTATAAATCCAGCCTCAGACGATTTAGTTATATTATTATTATGGTTGACATTTTCTGTCAAGACAAGTCCTTTGTGACTCCATTTGGAGTTTTCTTCACAAAGACACTGGAGCAGTTTGTCATTATCTTTTCCAGTTCATTTTACAGATGAGGAAACTGAGGCAAACAGGGTTAAGTGACCTTCCCAGGGTCACAAAGCTAATAAGTTTCTGAGGCTAGATTCGAACTTACAAAGATGAGTCTTCCTGACTGAGGTCTGGTACTCTATCCACTGTACCATCTTGTTTTAGCTATGTGACCCTGTGTGAGTCATTTAACCCTTCCTATCTGTAAAAAAGGGGCTAATAATAGTCCCCATTTCCCTGGGTTGTTGCAAGGCTAAAATAAGATAATATTGGCAACACACTTTGCAAATCTGAAAGCACTGTGTAAATTCTAGTCATCATCATCTCAGGCTAATCACTCAACTTCTCTAACTTCACTTTCCTCATCTGTAAAATGGGAAAATTTGACCAAATGGTCTCTTAATTCCTTTCCTGCTTTAAATCTATTAGCTTTAAACGTATAATTATAATTTTAATAAATCTTTGAATCTATAAGTCTATGAACCCAAGTTTTCACTATGCCATACTATTTCTGCACATAGCAAGTGAAGGTACTTTGTGATTGGCTGAGCAGTTCTAGCTACATTTTCTGCAGGTCTCATGAGCCATGCTTGTTTCCATCTCCTCAGGAAAGAAGAGTCAGAGTCACTTAAATACACCTATATTTGTCAAGCTGGTAAGAGGAGGCAGAGAATTGCCCTCCACTCCCCAAACAAAGCAGTCCATTCTTTAAGAAGGCATGCCAGAGACTAGAAAAACAAAGCCAACTTTTCCCTGTCATTGATTCTTCCTCCATCATTCTTCACTAGTCATTTAGCTACAGTTGTCCTGGACCACTTCTAAATGCCATAGCAACGGGATAGTCTACTGCCACAACTCAGAGCAGCATCTTCCTTTTGTGTGTGCTCTGTAAAGTCCAGGAGAGCCATGAATGCCTTTTTTTCTAGCAATGCTACCTCTTGTTACCTCGGTTTGCAAACTCTATTCCCTGGAACCTTAACTCCAAGGTGAGTGACTTCATAAATCACCTTTATGGCAGGTTTCAGAATACTTCTCATTTTTTTTCCTGTACACCCAGATGCCTTGGGGGGTAAGCTTTTTCTCCTTCAACTCAAACTCTTGCTCACAGGTATGTCTTTACATGCTGGGTTCATTTCCCGGAGCTCTTCTATAGCTGCCTGATTCTCACATTCAGGTAAGACTTTCCTTATCTTTTCACAGCAAATTGTGACATTGTGGATTAAGCTGAGCCATCCTCAAACAGCCATGATGGTGGGCATTCAGAGTAGTCCAGCATAGGGGGGTGCCACTGAGCATAGTTCAATTTATGGTAGGACGTAACCCCCAGATTAGCAAAATGCAGGCAAAATTATAAATGTGATTATTGTGGTTTACTCTAGATTCACCAGAAAAGCTTATGCAGACTCCAGAAGAATTGCAATCTTGAATTAGGAAGATGCTAGCAATCCTTTTATGCTTTTTCTATGGAAAGCTTAGCAGGATTTTCCAAATTGTGCCATGCCCAAACGGGTAATTCCACATTTTGTATATTAGGTGAGCGTCTTCAGACTTTATTGGTTTGCATCTTTATAACCCATGGCAACACTGTTATTGTAAGTTTACTTTCTTTCCTGTGATTATTTTAATTCCACGTGTTTAAAGTGTCATTCATAGTCTTAAGCATTTGAAAAACTCACACAATTTAAGAAAGCATTGTTTTGTGTTCTGTTTTCTTATTCTCTAAATACTGTTGGAATAATATGGCCCTGAAACATCTCCTGATTCCCCTGATGGTTATGACATCAGATCAGTTTAGAGAATGAACTGTAAAAGATAAACCTCGCACAATTACCCCTTCTTGGTTGACTATCGGGTGAGTAATCAAGGGAAGGGTTAACTTATTAATACGTTTTCCAATTATTCCACTGCCATTTCATATTCATTTATCATTTGGGAAAGCAGGGAAGGCAATTCGGAGACTGGCGCTAACTCTATATTTTTCTCTCGTAGAAAACCAGTGGTGAGCACTGCTCAGGCACCTTGGGGCTATGAACTAGGAAGCTTGTTATTATGTGCCCATGGTAACATCATTTCTCTTAAACTCAAGGAAATGCCTTTGACAGCAATGGGAAAGAGAACATTTTAAGAGATATTAGCCAGCGTACCTGAGGACTTGAAAAGTCAAAGAAAAGACCAATTGTTATGATTTGGATATCTTTTTTGCTGTTCTGGGTGATAGCTAGATAACACTTTTTTTGAGCAAATTTATCTAACTGTGTTTATTAAGCAGTGGTTTCCCAGGGGGATAGCACTGACCAGAAACATCTATTAGTTTTATTCAACAAATACACAAACATGCACATCCATCTAAGTGAAGTATAAACTTGGCTATTAAATATTTCCCCAATTAAGAATGCAAATAGCAGCTGGTAGTTGGCTCAGTGGATTGAAAGCCAGGCCTAGAGATGGGAGGTCCTGGATTCAAATCTGATCTCAAATACTTCCTAGCTGTGTGACCCTGGGCAAGTCACTTAACTCCCATTGCCTAGCCCTTACCCTTCTTCTGAGTTGGAGCCAATACACAGTATTGATTCTAAGATGGAAGGTGAGGGTTGAACATTAAAAAAAGAATGTACATAAAATCCATATCTAGAAGTGAATTTGACAAGAAAATAATTGCCTGCTCTCAGGAATGCTAAATTAAGGGTTCTGGTCTGCCCATAGACAGATCAAAACTGTCTTAGCTTTATGGATAGACAAAGGGAAGGTTTAGACAGGATTTACACTGTGCTTCTAAAATGAATGTTGATAAGGGCAATTTACTGGTTATAGAAGACCTGGGTAGATCTTAGATTTCCAGCTTCCTGGGAATTTCCCAACTAATTACAGCATTGGGTCTGATCTGAGTCTTCTTGCCTTTAGAAGGATGGAGAGATTGGAGAGCTAAATGGAAGGAAGGAAGGAAGGAAGGAAGGAAGGAAGGAAGGAAGGAAGGAAGGAAGGAAGGAAGGAACAGAGGGAGGGAGAGAAAGAGGGAGGGAGGGAAGGAGGGAGGAAAGGAGGAAGCAAGGAAGGAAGCAAGGAAGCAAGGAAGCAAGGAAGGAAGGAAGGAAGGAAGGAAGGGAGATAGGGAGGGATGGATTTAAAAATAATAACAATGACGAGCATTTTCTCCCACTGACTATGTGAGATAAGAAGAACAAATGTTATACCCATTTTATAAATGGGAAAACTGAGCTTTAGAGAAGTTTCACGATTTTCCTAGGGTAACAATTATATTAAGCAATAAATCTAGGATTCAAACCTCAGTGCTCTAACTCCAAGACCAATATGCTTTCTACTTTACTAACAAATGTGACTTTAAAATGTTGCTAATGGTAACATAGTAGGCACTTAGTAAATGTTTGTTGATTGATTGCTGATTAAATTTCAGGAAAGAAGGCTGAGAGATATCTGATAGCTTTGTTTTTTAAGTATGCAGTGTACCAGCTTTAATCTTTGCTGTGAAGAGAAGCAAGGGGGGAGCTTCTGATTTAATCAATTTTAAAAAGTTATTAAATACCAGAGCACTGTGTTAGGTTTGGGGGGTGGATATAAAAGCTAGATAAAACTTGGACTAGAGATGAATTGATAACATGAAAATAACTACAAAACATAACAGAAAAAAACATCATAAATTCACAGAAGACACCAAAGTACACTCTTAGTTGTGAGGAAGGAAAGGTTGTATATTACTGGGGGAAATCAGGGAAAACTTCAAGAAGATGATGGAATGCTAGCTAGGTTATTAGTAGCAAAAATATATATATATGCGTGTGTGTGTATATATATATGAGAGAACAAAGACCAGCAGACCTACAAAGAATGAAAGAACTGAGGAAAGCCTAATAATTAATGTAAGTTCTCTTCTTTCTTCTTCTCCAACCCTTCTATCTTGGCTTTGATTGTATTAATTTACATCAGGGTAGAAATTTCTTTTATTTGTTGCATCCTAAATTATCCAGATCCATTGAGATCCATTTCACTTTGTTAACATCTGTCAGACAAAAGGGCACCAGTACTTTATAAAAGTACTATCCTAGTCCTTCACTGTAGAGTAGAAGTCACATAAGGTTGATTCTATCTTGGGCTCTCCCAAGATAGAAAGGCTAAGAGTACAGTCCCAGTGATGAGCTATATATCTGTCATCTAAAGATCAGTTTTTGTCAAATATTAGCTAAATTCAGAGAAGTTCATCCCCTAATGAACTATAAACTGATAAAATATTTGTCCCTGGAAGCAGCTCTTAATGAGTTGAAGAGGAAGCATGACCTATGTTAGTGGAGGAAAAGCCATACCAATGGATTACACTTCCTCAAGGTATTGAAGAGCTAAATCTCTGTCTCTACAAACTCAGTTAACTCCAAAGGGATGGATAATTTTGTTGTGGACCATTAACACAGTTTGGCTACACAGCTGGGCTGTACAGTTGGGTCTTAGACATGCAGGTCTCCTGGCATATGTCCTTTTCTAAAGGCTGATGAAGCGTGAGACAACTGAGGTGTTTCCATTCCATACCTGCTTTTCTTATACAATGGGGACATGGCCCAAGTATAGTTATAAATTCATCTTCACTAGATATATTGCACAAGAGAATTAACCTTCAGATATGTTGGAATGGATTAAGTACTTTCATACTTATACGTAGGTTTCTGGGTTAAATGGCCTCATAAAATCCCAACTCCATGAATTTGAGAAATCTCATATAAAGTCATGGATGATTTGAGTTGGAGATGACCTTAGAGATTATCTAGCCCAACTCATCCATTTTACGAATGAGAAAACGGAGGTCCAAAGAAGTGATTTGTCAAGGGTCATATAACTAAATGACAGAATATGGTCATGTGGCTAAATATATGACTTGAAAAATAACTGACTTATTTTTCTGTGGCACTTTGCAGATTTTTGCAGTACTGCACAGACATTATCTCTTTTTTAACTCATAATAATCCTGTGTAGAAGGCTCTATGACTATTATTGTCTCCATTTTGCAGATGAGGAAATGGGAACCTAGAAAGGTTAAGTGACTTGCCTATAATCCCTGAGCTAATGGGTATCCTAGGTGGGATTTGAACCAGGGTCTTCCTGATTCCATATCCAATCTTGTAGCCATTATGACACAACACCCACTTTTTATGATTTCATGGCAATTGATCTTCCCACTAAACTAAATTGCTTCCTTTGTCCATTGTAAATAGGCAACTCAATATTCCTCCTATCTGGGATGTTTGGTGGCCTGTCCCTAAAGGTTACAAAAGGAAGAGCAGCGATGTCATTTAAGATCTAAGGGGAAATGGTAGATCCCAGCAACAGGGCAGGAAACGTGGTACAAGAGCTACAAAATGAGCAAAAATCATTCATCTAGGGAAAGTTGTGGTTAGTAATTAGACCTTCAGTCAGGAGTCAAGGAACACAGTAATGTCGAAAGTGAAGACAAGGTGAGGGGTTGGAAACCAGAGTAGTCAAGACAACAGCGATAAGGAAGACCCTGAAACTAAAGAAAGTCCTGTCTTATTCAAAAAGGCTTCTAGATGCTAAATTTAGAGAAGTTCATCCCCGGATGGACTATAAACTGTTAAGATATTTGTCCCGGGTAGCAACTCTTGGAGACCATTAACCAAGTCGAAGAGGAAGTATGACCTACGTTGGGGGAGGAAAAGCCATACCAGTGAATTACACACTTCCTTGAGGTACTGAAGAGTTAGGGTTCAAGTTAATTCCAATGTATGTCTAATGCTCTTTGGACAGAGCTGTAACTAGGAAATTTTGTACTTAGAACAAGCACCACGATCAGAGCCCAGGGCAAGTGGCAAACAAACAAAATAGCCACCCTTAGATCTGGGAGAGACAGGGAAGGGACAACTTGCAGGACAATAGACCTCAAGAATCAAGATTGCTGCTAAAAAAAAACCAAAACACCCTATGGAGAGAGGACTCTTCCTATTTTAACTAATTTTTCTTAATAACTAGGCTCTAAGACCAGTTGTTTCTTCATACTTGGCAACTAGGAAGCCTGATTACTGGACAGAAGGGGTAATAACAACTATAGCAAACAAGAAAAAGTTTTTGAAAGGGGGCTAAAAGAACAAGATTTAAAGTTAACTCTCCAGATCCTCAATGTATCATCACAACATTTGATTGGGAAGTGATGTCAGGAATTCCTTAGTCCAAATCTGATTTTTAAAAGAAAGGGAAGCCCAAGGGAAGGGAAGTCACTGGTCCATGGTCATCATTCAGCTCTTACTGAAATTGAGACCGAGTTTTGGTGGCATCCAGTGTAACCCAAATCTTATAAACTCACAACTCAGCTAGAGCAAGAGGAGACTTTAGAGACTGTGTTGTTTAGTTCCCTTGTTTTCAGAATTTATGTCAATGCATCAACTGGAATGTGGGTCATCTGGTTCCCATTCCCCTGCTTTTTTTTGCCAGATTGTTCTTCTATGATATGGCCAAAGCTTAATCAATATAATCCATCTGTCAATCAATCCATTAACATTCGTTAAGCAGTTATTATATAACAGCCACTATGCTATTTGCTGGGAACACAAAGGCAAAAACCAAACTGTGTCTGTCCTCAAGGAGCTTACATTCTATTATGGGACACAGACAACTATAACTATTTATCAAAAATAAGTATATTTGGTTGGAAGGAGTGAGAAGGAGTGAGAAGGGGAGAGAAACTTAAAAACTAGCTATTGCTGGAAGTCAGGGTAGAGTGGGATGTTACTCAAGAAAGAGTCAACTTTTTTCTCTCTTGACTGATTGAGCAATATGGCAATAAGCAAAAAATGGCTTCTCTGCCCTTCTCTCCCCTTTCCTCCTTTTCCGTCTCCCTCCTTTCTCTTTTCTTTCCCTCTCTCTACTCTTCCTCCTCCTCACCCTCCTCTTTTTCCTTCTTTCTTTCTCCTTCTCTCTCTCCCTCTCTCCTCCAACATCACAAAGAAGACATCCTAGAAAACTCCTCCAGGTTAGGTAGGGTCCTAAGACTGCATCAGCCTATGGCAGGAGAGGGGACAAAGTTTCTATACCTGTTACCTTCACTCATCCTCCTCTCCAACTTTCACTCTTGGGAAACTGGGTTGCATCTTCTCTCTCCCTTACTCTTGGGAATTCCTGAATCCAGGTCCAACATTCTGTTTACTACCCCATACTGCCTCCTATCTAGGTCAGGAGCACATCTACCGAATTTACTTGGCAGGGCAATCAGACCATTTAACCCCTTTGGATGCTTAGTAAACTATGCAAGAATGACAGTGACTGACTTTGGCAGTGACTGATTCTAACCTTAATG
This sequence comes from Gracilinanus agilis, assembly GCF_016433145.1. NCBI lineage: Eukaryota > Metazoa > Chordata > Mammalia > Didelphimorphia > Didelphidae > Gracilinanus > Gracilinanus agilis. Next base: position 149,443,117 of record NC_058134.1, read on the forward strand.
TTTTCTGTCATCTAACAGCATTTGTAATAATTTTGGGGGACAAAAGAATGCAATTTCAGCTGACCTTTTTTATGCATCTTGGTAAGTACAAAGATTACTTTCAAAACTCATTTCTCTGGTTTCTCCTTCAATGCCACAAATCATTTAGGAGAAATTTCCAAATTTTCCTACATTCTTCTCTAATCTGCATGGTTTTGACACGACTGTCCAGGTGCATAATTATTTCAGTTTTTGTAAGCTCTATGCAACTATGATCACTATCAAAACAGGTCATTCCCAGCAGTCCATGATTAGTCCTTTAGAATCACTATTTTGTAAATGCAGTGTGCTTTAAAATGTAAACTAGCTTTGGATCAAATGGTTGTCCCAGTGTTGGAGATCTTAGGAAAATTTTGATGATGGAGAGTCAAACTGCCTTCTCTAGCTAAATGAATGCTTTGTCAAGTTGAAATGTTGAATTATTGAGCTTTTGTTATTTTTCTAAAGTTCAATAACACTTCTATCAGCTACTGTGAAAAATATTTTCCAACATTGATCCCCAATTTTCTGTAGCATCAAGCAAACTTTGTTTCTACTTCATTATTAAATAATAACTGGCATCTTATGGTAGTTCATTTTAATACTGTACACAAAAAGGTGCACATACCCATGTAGTTGCTATCTGCAAGCAACTTTTGAGAATTAAAATGTTCTTAATTTTCCAGCTTTCATCTAGTCATTATGCCCCAGGTACAAGTGGGAAATGTTTAATGAAAAGTATCAGCCTGGCATTCCTAGAAATTAAGCAGTTAGGTGGCAAAGTGGATAAAATGCTGAGACAGAATCAGGACCTGGATTTTAAACCTGCCTGGATGCTTATTAGCTCTGTGATTCTAGACAAGTCACTTAACCTCTCTCTACCTCATTCTCATCCGTAAAATGGAGATAATAATAGCATTTATCTCACATGGTTGTTTGAAAAATCAGATGAGATATATAAAAAATGAAAGTGTATAAATTTCAAAGTGTTATTTAAATTCTAGCTAGTCGTTGTCATCGTGATGGTGTGGTGGTGGTGATGGTGGTGGTAGTAGTAGCAGCAGCATTAGTAGTAGTGGTGGTAGTGGTGGTAGTGGTAGTAGGTAAGTAATAAGTAGTAAGTGGTAAGTAGAAAATTGATTCCTTCCCAAAACTCTCTGACATGCTTTGATTGGACAGAAGTCATCCAAGTGTGGCTTATTTTCACCCTATAACCCTCTGCTTATAGCCCCTCTCCAGATTAATTCTAGATTACTTCTAGAAACTTTCTAATCATTCATAGATTATGAGTTTCCATGACAAAGAAAAAAATGCTATAAGCAGCCACAAAGAGTTCAAGTATCAAGGAACGACAGCCAGGATCACCAAAAATAAAAATAAAATTTAAGTCATCCGCTTTGCTAATTAAGAGATTATTGCTCTTCTTTCCTTCTTAGCTCCCACTCATTACTCAGTTGTCTTCCCCTACCACCTCCTCCTTCACACTTGTCTCACATGAAGAGATAATCATTCTCTTTGCCAAGGATCTACATGCACAAGTGATTCCATTCCTTCCCATCTTCTCTGACAGATTGCCCCATCCATCTTCTCCCCCTCTCACTTTCCTTCAATCTCTCTCTCTCTCTCTCTCTCTTAAGTACTTTGCCTACAAACACATTCATGTTTCCCTCACCTTCAAAAATCCTCAGTTTGTCTAACATGCATTGTAAATTCCTGATTTAAAATAATACAAATGCATGAGATAAATTCAGTATATCAAAAGGAGGACATTATTTCCAGTTGTTCAGGCTGGGTATTATTAACAGGGACTAATTGCATGCTCTGTTCAGTTGTTTCCACATTGCTAAAGGGATACGTATATTAAAAATATTTTCAAATCAATTTTATTGATTTTTAAATCTTTTTTATTATAGCTATTTTCTGGAAATATCCCCCCCTCTCTTTCCTCCTGGCCTCAGATTTGAATTGTCTTAAAACCAAGAAAATTTGGCAAAAATACTCAAATTGTGTGCATAATACTCTAACCTGGTAGCCCCCTAACACTCATCCCAGGGAAGGAAGTAGGTTTCATTATCTGTTCCCAGAACCAATTTTAAAATTACTTGAAGTTCAGTTCCCATCTTTTCATTTATATTATTGATGTAGTCATTTTGTATATTGTTCTTATGATTTTAATTCTTTTGCTTGCATCGGTTCCCTCATAACCTTCCCACATTTTGCTGCACTCATATTCGTCTCTTCTTACTGCAAAATGATATGCAATTATATTTATATACTATAGTTTATATAGCTATTTCCTCCAATCAATTGATACTCACTTTGTTTCTAGTTCTTTACCAGTCCCCCCAAAATAAATGCTATTACAACTATTTGGGATAGGGACTGTTGTCTCTGTCTTTGGCCTCTTTGGGCTATATCCCTAGTGATGTAATTGCTGGACCAACTGATCCTAAAAGTATAGTCTGTGTGTTAAAATTTGAGCCCTCTGAATTTTAATGCCCTCGCACAAAGCTAAGCCACCCTGATTATTATTCTGCTCCCAACCAACCAAATATTAGTCTAAATGTTGAGACAAAAATGATGGTGGGGAGTTTGTCATTCTCTGGGAATAGTTCCTGGATTCTTTTATAAAAGCTGGAAAATTTTGTTCTGGCAGAAATGAACTGAATACTGAAATACTTCATTTGTCATTCATTTTGATAAAATCAGAGCGTTAGCCTTGGAATGCCAAGAAAAATGTAAAAAAAAGTTGGAGAAACAATGAGAAATTTAGACGTACTTAGACCCCCATAGTTTTTGAGAAACTGGATGAAAGCTTCATTTGTCATCGAGCAATATATTTTGCTCTTTTCAGAAAGCTAAAGTGCAGTGTATAGCTAAGTGAGTTACAGAGAGATAACCAGAGTTTTGTGTGTAGATAGACGTTATTTCATTAAAACAGACACCTTTAAAATATATATTATTTCATATATTTATTTTAAAAAGTCTGCTTTTTACAAAAGGTTTCACCACTGTGTTCCATTAAATAACTATCTCTTCTTAGTGCATTCACTGAAACATTTGATATTTTAAGACAACAACACCAACACTGTCTGGAGGCACTTTTTCTGTAGCACAGGCATGCGTTATGCCCTAGGTAAAACCCAAGTCTTGGATCCATAAAAAGTTCAAATACGTTGAAAAAAAATCTGCCCAGAAAGCTCATGCCTAAGTCTATGGACATGTTTGAAGCTTTCACTACTCATGTTTCCTTCTCCCCTGAACTATCGCCTCATCCTAAACATTTCCCATCAGGATTTCACTTAAATGTTCATAAACTCATGTTAAGTTTTCATAACGGCCCTGATATAGTTTCATTTCTGAGGCACAAACATTTTTATTAGAGCAAGTTTGGCCAAGCCAAGTTATAAAAACAGGCAAAGCCTCAAAGGCTCCCATTCCAGCAGAAGAATTCAGGCTAGAACTTGCCTAAAAGGGCAAAACCCTGGAAGGGGAGTCTTACATAATCTAAATGAAGCAACATTTGCTTTACATGAACTGTTTTCAAGAGACCTTTCCAAATGGATTCCCCGTCCCAACTCCTAGCTTCTAACTTAGTGAATCCTAAGTGGTTACTTAGGACAAGGGAAGGGAACCCACATTAGCACTGGCCCACAAAGGATGGGCCAACACAGAGAAATGGTCATTTAAGACCGCACAAACAACACATGAAAATTCAGAAGGAACAAAAGGTTTTACTGATACCAAGTAAAGATAATGCGACCTTTCTTTATATCCCTAAGTAAAAAAAAAAAAGATTTTTATGAAGCTCAGGTATAAATTTGGAATAAAAAATTTTAGGGAGGAGATTAATATGGAAACATCAGCACAATAGGCTATTTTGGAAATATATGATGGGGATGAGAGGCTACTCTTTTCAATTTAATCAGAAAGTATTTATTAAATAATTGTATTATTAAATTAAATAAAATAAATAAATTTATTAAACACTTATGATGTGCCAGGTACTATGCTAGGCAGCAAGGCAGAATGTATGGAATGCCAGGCTTGGAATCAGAAAGATCTAGATTCAAATCCTACCACTGACACATTAGTTATGTATACTGGGCAAGTCACTTAATTTTAATGTGAGTCAGAAAACTTCTTAGATCTGTCTACCAGAACCTAGTTCCATTAGTGGAGAATTTGGATGGAGCTATGAAGAAGAGGTTAATGTGTAGAAAATATCCATTTATATGCACAAATGGATATTTACATATATATCCATTTACATATGTAAATGGATATATATATATAATTTTGCAATCATTAATTTTCATCATGAATTCATTTATACACAGAAGTAAAATATCCTAGTGGCAATTTATTTTTTGCTCCTGAAGAAATGGAGGTACATAGGAAAAACAGATTTTATTTCAGTCTACACAATTCTTCTGTGCAATTTAACTACCCTACTCCACTCACGTGCTCAGAACACTATCCCCAATAAAATTTCAGGATTCTGAAAGTAATATAAAAAGCATATGGTCACATGGACCAAAGTCAGAATTAAAATAGCTTGTATTTTGGGCCATGTGATCTTTGCCCTCTTTTCACAGGTTTGGGTTTGCTATATTTCCAGAAATCATCTCATTTCTTTAAGTTTCTATATTTATAATCCGAGTAAGTTACCACCAGGTAAATGGTAGTACCTTGGCTGTAGATTCTTGATATGAACAGTTAAGTAGCAATGGTAACTTCAGACCTACATTTATTTCCTCATTTGTAAAATAAAAGGGCTGGACTATATGGCTTCTAAAATCCCTTCTAACTCTTAATCTCTCATCTACAAGCATGGGTAATTGGGTTGAAGATGATAGCATGCTTTTCCATATAAGCATGTATTTTTAAAACATGGCAACAAAGCGGTACAGTGGATAGACTACCACGTCTGGAGTCAGGAAACCTTAACTTCAAATCCAGCCCCAGGTACTTACTAGCTGGGCGATCCCAAACAAGTCACTAAACCTCATTTGCCTCAGTTTCCTCATCTTTAAAATGAGCTAAAGAAGGAAACAGCAGACCATTCCACTCTCTTTGCCAAGAAAAATCCCAAATGTTGTCACAAGAGAAATGACTCAATGACAAAAACAAAAAATGTATTTTTATTTAAAACTGTAAAATTTTGTTTAAATATATTTAAGAACCAAGATAATTAGGACCAGAAAAATGTCAGACTCTATCTATCATTTCCTTTATCTCATTGACAAGACCCAGAGAACTTGAGTGCCACCCAGAATCGTTGAACTATTTCAAAGATGCCATAGATATCCTTCATTTCAAGTGAGGGTAAAAGAAATATGAACACTTATCACTCATCTTCTAACTATCCTCAATAACTAATTCTGGTTCATTTTCTTTTCTTCCTTTTTTGTACCTTTCTTGGCTATTTTATTAGCAGTCGTGGGTTTAATTATCATCTCAATGGAAGGGATTTCCAGATCTATACATGCAACCCTAATTTCTTTCCTGAGCTCCTCTATTTTAGCACCATCTACCTAATGGATATTTCCAACTAGAGGTCCTGTAGTCATGTTTAACTCAATATAGACAAGATGGAACTTACCTTCCCTCTCAATTCCACCCTTTTTAGTAACTTCCCTATTTTTTGTCTAGTCACCCTGATTTTCAACCTCAGAATCATCCTTAACTCTTCACTTTCCCTTGCCCCTGTATATAGTCAGTTGACTAGTCTTGTTGGATCTGCCTGATATCCCCTGCACGCATCTCCTTCTCTCCATTCGCATGACTAATGTCCAATATCCTTTCACTTGGCTTATTACATTAGCAAGGAAGGAAACAAGCATCTGCTTTGTACCAGACATTACACTAAGCACCTAACAATATTATCTTATTTGATCCTTACAACAACCCTAGGAAGAAGGTGTTATCATATTCCCATTTTTTAGTCAAGCAAATTGAGTAAAAACAGTGATTTCTAGTAAACAGAATAAGACAGAAATTAAGTGACTTGTCCAGGGGCACACAGCTTGTAAATGTCTTAAGGCTGGATTTTAACTCATGTTCTCCAGACTCCAGGCAGTGCTTCAGGTCTCTCACCTTTTTAATCCACCCTCTACTTAGCTTCCAGAGTGATTTCCAGACAAGTGTGATTATTTATGTCCATTAGCAAATTTCATTGATTCTCTATTGCTTTGGGGATCAAACCTCTTTTTGATATTTAAAGCCCATCCCAAACTAGCCCTATTCTCTCTTCTTACTCTTCTCTCACATGACATTCCATCTCCCATCTCCACATCTTTGCACAGGCTGTGTCATATGCTCCTCTCTCTCTTAGAATCCCTAAATTTCTTCCAAGCTCAGATCAAGTGCTTCCTCCTAGAATAGTGATTCCCAAAGTGGGCACTACTGCCCCCTGGTGGGTGCTGCAGCGATCCAGGGAAGCGGTGATGGTCTCAGGTACATTTATCTTTCTTATTCATTGCTATTAAAATAAAAAAAAATCAATTTCCAGGGGGCTAAGTAATACTTTTTCTGGAAAGGGGTTGATAGGCCAAAAAAGTTTGAGAACCACTGTCCTAAAAGAAGCCTTTCCTCATTTCCTACCCACACCCAGCTGCTGAAGTTTTCCTTTCCTTTGAAATTACTTTTTATTTGCTTTATATGTTCCCTGAGAAGAGAAACTATTCACGTTTTTTGTCTCTGAATTAATTAAAAGTGACTAATGAGTTATTAAGTTAACAAGTTAAATTAATGACAATTTATTTATTATTTGGTTTTCTCTCTGACAATTCTGGAAACCAGGCTCTCAAAGATTTTTATAATTTTTATATAATTAGATCTAGCTTTGCAAAGGCACTTTAAATGCAAAGCTAAAGTACAGAAATAATTTTATTTTAAAATAAAAATTTTCATCCTACAATATCTATTTTCTTTTTCTCATTGATAAAAGGAATTTATTGAATCAAACTGATGCAATTTGGTCTTTTGAGGTAATCTTAGATTCTCTTAGCAAATTTCTAACTTATCCTCAACTTTTTATTGGATTCAAAAGCTAACACTATGATTTCAGGGATTTAGGACAAATCGTCACCAAAAACTATTTTAAATGCTTTTTCTTCAGTCTTTTGAACTTTCTGAACCAGAAAAAAAAATCTTTAACTGCATAGCTATAATTTGTCAGGGTAAGACCATATTTGCATTCCATATTCTCTGCTAACATCTATTGTTTCATTTGCCCTTTATGACAAAACAGAAAAAATTATAGTCATGAGGCACATAGGCATGGCAGCAGCATAATGAATACCTTTGTTTTTCTTTTTTCATTCATTTTCCCCTAAGTTGCTCCAGGTTAACCACTCCCCACTAATCTCTATAAATCAACAATATGGTCTTCAGTAATGTTGTTCCATTAACCTATTTCATATTTTTAAGGGATCATATCCCTTTTTCAGAACATAGTATTATAAAACATACTTAAACAGATATAGGTCTAAGAAGAGACATTCAAAGCAATTTATTATAAGTAAACACTTAAAGTGAAGATGATGGTTTCATTCATGTTGATTAACTTCAGTTGTGTCCAACTCTTCATGACTCCATTTGCGGTTTTCATGGCAAAGATACTAGAATGGTTTGCTATTTCCTTCTCCAGATCATTTTATAGATGAGGAAACTGAGGCAAACAGGGTTAAGTGACTTGCTTAGGTACACAGCTAGTAAGGGTCTGAGAATGGCTTTGAATGCAGATCTTCCTGACTCTAGACCTCTTCCTCTATCCCTTTGCCACCTGGCTGGCCCAAAGATACTGATGATATTAGCTTCCAATTCTCTTACCTCTAAAAAAAAATCTTTTTGTGGCAATGATTTTGGGATATATGTGAATCCCAAGATATTATAGACTAAGCCCTAAATCTTTATTCAGGGAGCATAATTTGACTCAAGGTATACCTGAATCTCTATATTGAACCAATGTATAAATGTGTTCTATTGGCATATTTCTGGAGAAAATCCTGTAACCCACTTTAGAATACAAACTCCCTAAGAGTAGAGATTATTTCATCATTTGTGTTTCTATCTCCAGAGCCTAATACAGCGCATGGAACATATTAGGTGTCTAATGAATGCTTAGATTAGAGGCAGTGGGTGCTGGGTCTGGACTCAGGAAGTCCTGTGTTCAAATCTGTCCTCAGTCACTTACTAGCTGCCCTGGCCAAATCGCTTAATCTCTATTTGCCTTAATCCACTAGAGAAGGAAGTGGCAAACTACTCCAGTATCTTTGCCCAGAAAATCTCATGGGCAATATGGTCTACAGGGTCACAAAGAATTGGACAGGACTGAACAACAACAAATAAATGCTTAGTGATTAACTGATGATAAACACCAATGACTTGTGCAACAAATGGGATTAAATTTCTCATGATATCCCTGCATTGGTCCACTTTGATTTCCCTCCGGTAATATTGAAGAACTCCCAAGTGATCAAAATGTAACTGCTTAGTAGAAATAGAGTCAAAAAATCAATCTATTTTTAATATTAATTAGGTAGCCCTTCAGACCATGTTGTCCTTCAGTCTGTGTTGTTTTTAGCTTTGTTTCTTTTGGGTTCAAGTGCTGCTTAGCCTCTCCGAAGTTCAAGATGGCTGTCACAATGGCTCCTGTCATCCGACTGTTGGTGATCTCCTTGTGGGTCGCAGTGCCCAACTCACAGCCTCCTCTACATGTGGCCTGGATGGACCACAGAAATATTGTGTCTTAGGCTATTTGGAGGTAGGTTGGTTCTTATTTATTTATGGGGAAATTATTGGTGAAATGGAGAGTTTTTCCAAGATGCCTATAGACATCACAGAAAAGATAAAAGAAAACCATGCAATATTCTTTCAAGTGAAAAGTGAATGTTGCCAGAAAAGATCCAACCTTGATCCACCAGAATGCTTGAGAACAAAATCATGGGATGGCAGATTTAGAGCTAAGAAGGACATTGGAGTTTCAATCTAACTTCATCAATTTATTTAATTTTTTCAGTTTTGTTTAAATATTACAAACATTTTCACATTATCCCCTTTATGAGATGAATTTTGTAACAAAGTAAAATAGTTAAGTAAAATTCATAATACGGTGACCTCATCTGAAAGTTCAAGCAACATTTCACATCTATATTCCCTCCACTTCTCTATTTTTCTTCAAACCCTTACCTTCCAGCTTAGAATCAATGCTGTGTTTTGGTTCCAAGACAGAAGAATGGTAAAGACTAGGTAATGGAAATAAGTGACTTGTCCAGGGCCAAACAACTTGGAAATGTCTGAGGCTACATTTGAACTGAGGACCTCCCATTTTTTAAGCCTGGATCTTACTCAATCTACTGAGCCATCTAGCTGACCCTCACCTCTCTATTTTTAATGGAAATTTACTTACTTTCTCTCTTTTCCCTCCCCACCTCACTAAAAAAAAGAAAGGGAAAAAATAGAATTCTCATAACAAATATGTGTAGTCAAGCAAAACAAATCCCCCCATTGTCTGTATACAAAACTATGTCTCATTCTGTGCCCTAAATCTGTCACCCCTCTGTAATGTATAGCATATTTTTATGTTGTCTAAAATCACAAATGATCATTGTATTCAACATAGTTTTTATAGCTTTCAAAGTTTTTTTTTATAATGTTTTATAAATTATTCTCCTGGATCTGTTCATTTCATTCTTTATTAGTTCACAGTAATCCTCAACATTGTTAATTTTTATAACATCAATATTATAAAATTGTAATATAAATAATATTGCTATTATAAAATTGTTCTGATTCTGCATGCTTCATTCATCAGTTTGTATGTCATATGTTTTTTTTTACCCTTGTACTTCGGTGTATTGTCTCATAGGTGGAAGATTGGTAAGGGTGGGCAATGGGGGTCAAGTGACTTGCCCAGGGTCACACAACTGGGAAGTGGCTGAGGCCAGGTTTGAACCTAGGATCTCCTGTCTCTAGGCCTGACTCTCACTCCACTGAGCTACCCAGCTGCCCCCGTCATATGTTTTTAAATCATCTGTTTCCTCATTTCTTATAGTATAATAACATGCCATTATATTCCTATTCCATAATTTATTCAGCCATTCCTCAATTGTTAGATATCTTCTTAGTTTCCAGGATTTTTTTAACCCAAAAAGAGTTGTTCTAAATATTTTCGTACACATGGAACCTTTTTCCTTTTTCTCTGATCTCTTTTGGATACAGCTTTCCCCATTGTATGCTTCAGTCAAAAGGAATGAACTATTTAGTAATTGTGTATAATTCCAAACTGCTTTCCAGAATGGTTATACTCATTTACAACTCCACCAACAGTGCATCAATGAGGCTGTTTTTTCCTTTTTGGTCATCTTTTCTACTCTAATGGGCATGAGGTGGAATCCTAGAATTGCTTTAATTTTCATTTCTCTAATTGATAGTAATTTAAAGCTTTTTTTCTACATGGCTCTATATAGCCTGAGTTTTCCCCCTGAGAACTGTCTATTTCATATCCTTAAACTATTTGTCAATTCATGAATGTTTTTTCATTATAACTTCTCATCCATTTCTTATATATCTTGAAAATCATACTTTTATCAGAGAAACTTGCTGCAAAGACTTTCCCCCAGTTTATAATTTTCCTTTTAATCTTAACTTTATTAGATTCATCAGGGTAAAAACTTTTCAATTTTATGTAATCAAAATAATCCATTTTATTCTCTATATACCTCTCTATTCTTTGGTAATGAACTTTTCTCTTACGCATAGATCTGATAAGTAATTAACCCCCTCATTTTACAGTTGAGGAGCTGAGATTGAGAGAGGTTACGTGACTTGTGATAGATAATACTAGAATTTCAGAAGTGGGATTTGAACCCAAATTCTGTAACTCTAAATTCAGTGATTTTTTTCCACAAAGTTCATTCCTGATGCCTGCTCGACTTCCATTTCTTGTTAACTTCTGAGTGAATCCGAAAATCTTTTTCACATCAATTCTTCTTGAAAATTCTTCCAAAACCCACTGCTTTATTTTCCTATCTTAGTGAACCCAGTATAGTAAACCTAATTAAATCCTCCCTTAATGACTGAAGATCTTGTAGTATTTCTGGATCATCACAATGGGTATTAATTCTCTTTATCTCTTTCCTTTGATTCCCTACCATCTACTCTAAATATGTCTTGTATGTACACAATAATTTCCATGTAATTTGCCCCCATTCGAATGTGAGTTCCTTCAGGGCAGGGACTATTTTTGCCTTTCTATGTATTCCAAAGATCTGCACAGTATAAATCCAAAATGCTTGTTGATCCAATGGTTTAGTAGCATCATCATTGAGACAGTATAGATTACATTTATCGTACACTACATTGGAAGGTCTTTTTTGCTCTAAACTTTTCTTTTATTTTATCTAATAAGTCTCTGACAAGAATTGGTTCTCTAATCATCTATCCCCTTCTTCCAAATAATTGAGTACATATAGAAGCTAGGCAGTTAGGAAGGAAAAGGAAAAATCCGTCAGTTGAGTAATCAAACAAGCATTCTTCCATATCAAGAGCTGTCCTAGGTGCTGAGGATATGAAAGCAAAAAATGAAGTACTACCTACCTTCTAGGAAATTCTGTTCTGTCAGAAGTAAAGATAGTAAGTAAAGTAAAGAAAGTAAAAATATTACATAGCATGTCTATATATAAATACAAATGAGGGGGTATTAGTGATTGGGAAAATAAGGTAAGGCTTCATGTAAAAGTTGGCACTTGAGTTTTGAAGAAAACTAAGGATTTGAAGACAAAGGAGAGGAAGAGAGTGATTTCCAAGCATGAAGACCCCAAATCTAAAGATAAAGAAACAAGAGACAGAGTGTTTCAACTGAGGAACAATAAGAAGGCCAGATTGGCAGGGCTGTGGAGCATATGAAGAGGAGTAATAGATAATAAAGCTGTAAAAGTAGGTTATAAAAAAAGCTTTAAATTCCAAAGTTTCAGGGCAGGTAGGTGGTTCAGTGGATAGAGAACCAGACCTGTAGTTAGGAGGACTTGGGTTCAAATCTGACCTTATATACTTCCTAGCTGTGTGATCCTGAACAAGTCAGCCCCAATTGCCTAACTCTTACTGCTCTTCTGCCTTTTAGTATCAATTCTAGGACAGAAGGTAAGGAGTTGTTGTTGGAGTTTTTTGGGTCAGAGTTTCTATTGACCTTAAGGGCAATACGGGTGATCAGCATTTATTGTGAGGGAGTCATATGATCAGATCTGGCATCTGGGTGAAGGATAGCTTGGATAAGATACTCTAGGGACATTTAAGAGGGAGAAATACTTTCAATGGAGAGACTGGGGAAGTCTACCCAAAGGAAGTGGTATTTGAGCTGAATTAATAACTTAATTTCTATAATAGTCTAGAATTAAGTAGCAACAGATTGCATTGCTGTGCCTGTTTTTGCATTTGACATAGGAAGCATTTAATGACATAGAAGGTGTTCTTTTTTAACAGAACTTTGATTTCGTTATCTTTGTGTCATTTGCATAAAGTTTTTTTAACCAAACACGTTTATTACTTGGATCCTAAAGGACCAGCAAGAACTCATATTTCTAAAGCACCTTAAAGATTAACAACTGCTTTTCACCACATTTCCATGACATAGGTAGTACAAAGGCTATTATTTTGCTCCCACCCCAACAATGGCAGAAAGTAGCAAGGGGCAACAATGATTCACCTCCTGAAAACAGTTCTGGAAATTAAAAACAAACAAACATTTTTCTTGTATTGCCCTTTGAAGTAGCATACAACTGGATATTGTTCCCAGAAGTTATGGGCAACTTATACTTACTCTCTCTCTCTCTCTCTCTCTCTCTCTCTCTCTCTCTCTCTCTCTCTCTCTCTCACACACACACACACACACACACACACACACACACACACACACACACACACGCACAATTCCATAAGGATGATGTACATATTCACAAAAGACAGTAATCTATGCCAGATGCTGAAAGTTTCCCATTTACAAGACTATAAATGCAAACCATTTCCATAACAAAATGAACCATCCTAACTATTTAATTTAGAAACTCTGGACATCAGAAATCAGAACTTCCAAATTGCTATAAGCCAGAAATTGGGATTTACAAAGAACTCTACAGATTCAAAGAATGGGAGAAAAGATTTAACTTGTTATGAGACAGAACACAGAATTACAAGCTTCAGCAACAAATGGAATCTGGCAGCTGGTATAATACAGACAAGCATTTGCTTGTCTTTTTCAAAACAGGAGAATTGTTTATGTGGGCTGCCTCTATAGAATGTTAAGGCTATTAGTCAATTCCTACCTGGGGTTCTTATCATTTTAGTTATTGGTATAATTTTAACTTTTGGTAAATAGAGTGAGTTTGGGGAAATGAAGAACAATTCAATGTATTCCATGTATCCTAGGCTGTATTTTACCCAACCAAAGTCCCTCAAAAGGCCCTCTGGATGTTATTTAGTTCATCCCCTGACTATAGCATTTTTCTGGCTTCATTAGAGCTGTCCCCTGACATTCTGGACTTCTAAATCATTCTTGGAAGATGACCAGGGGAAATAGCTACCATATTTCTTACTGCTTACACTCTTGTGCTTTCTACACACACACACACACACACACACACACACACACACACACACACACACACACAGAGCCCCCATAAAGTTTTCCAGTAGGGTATGTGTATTTATGAAACCATGCACATGTATGTTTGAGTATTGATGAATAATATAAAAATACTTTATGGAAAATTTGTGACAGTGAAAGAATTTGAAAACCCTGTTATACCCCCAAGTGGGATTTAAGACAACCCATAACTAAATAAAGCAAAGTCATATACAGGTAGATGCTCTACTTCATGGGTTCTTAATCTTTTCTGAGTCATGGACCCCTTTTAGCATTCTGGCAAAGCCCATGGACCCCTTCTTGGAATCATATTTCCAAACACATAAAATAAAATAGTAATACAAAGGAAATTAATTATACTAAAATAGTTATCAAAATATTTAAAAAAATAAGTTCATGATTGTATATAAATGAATCAATTTCATTTATTTACAAGCTTCTTTTTCTTTGTATATGGAAAAGGCTGTTTTCTTTGGTTTTGTAACATTTAGAATAAAAATAAAACATTAAAAATAAGTTTATGGACCCCAGATTAAGAACCCCTGCTCTCCTCCACGAAATAAAGGCCATGTGTTTTCATTCTGTTCCCATTTACTTCTTCCTCAAGCACTGGCATCCTGATTACTTTCCTAGTCTCATACTCACATTTGCTATGTAACTAAAAATTCTGAAACTCAGGTCTTTATACGGTTTCTTAAGAGTATGGCTATGAGAACAGCTAGATGGCTCAGTGGACAGAATGCCAGGCCTAGAGAGAGGAGGTCTTGGGTTCAAATTTGGCCTCAGATACTTCCCAGATATGTGACCCTGGGCAAGGCACTTAACCTCCCCTTACCACTCTTCTGCCTTGGAATCAACACTAAGTATCAATTGTAAGACAGAAGGTAATGGCTTTTATAAAAAAAGGATGTCTGTGGCCATGAACTTAGTAAAGTGAGGAGGAAAGAAGCAAACTGGAAGCTTCATCTTGGTCATTTTCCCCTATTACATCAAGAGCCTGCAATGCCATTTTAGTAGAAAAGTAAATGATCAAACCTTAATCTGCCTCCCGCAGAATCCTATCAGTTGGTCCATTTGAACTAATACCTGGGTAGGAATTTGCAAATGTGCCACATGTATAACTAAAGAGAGCAGTTGACTGTTGCAGTAAATAGAGCACTGAGTTTATAAGTTGTGTGACCCTAACAAGTCACTTAACCCTGTCTGCCTGAGTTTCCTCTTCTGTAAAAATGTGCTGGAGAAGGAAATGGCAAACCACTCCAGTGTCTCTGCCAGAGAAACCCCAAATGGGGTCACAAAGAGTCAGACACGACTGAACAACATAACTATAAAGGAAGGAATCATGAGCTGCTCACAGAAACTTCTCACAACTTTATCATATACCATTTACTATGTTCCTTTTCTCTTTCTCTATTTTTTTTGGCTATGTGCTTCTCAAACTTAACACTGGCATATACAGCTGTCTCTCACATACCATAATCTTCCTTCTGCACCCTCCCCTAAGAATACTTGTCAAGGCCTGAAAATTCAGAGGGAGCAGATTTGGTGCAAGATGTGAAAAAATGTGTTGCCACAGCAACGACTTCTATTCATGATGTAAATATTTTAAAACAGCTTTTTTGCTGTAGTGGCATTATTGCCCTTTGTAATTACCCAGCAATATGTTAAGTATACTTAGTGCCAAACACGGAGCCAGGTACAGCCTAGTGTTCTGACAGTTTGAACAGGAAAGGAGGCATCCACATAGATTGCTAGGGTTGAGGGGAAAGGATCGAGGCATTTTTTGGTACTATTCACAGGGAGCAGAGTAAAACAGAACCTGTGATAGAGCCAGAAGCTACCTATATATGGTCTCCTACCTGCATCAGTAACTTAAGGCCATCAGAACAATTCTATGAACAGGAAGATGCTGAGGAAGGAAGCTGCCAAGAGTGCTGGGAAACTCCCTGCTCTGAAATTGATTTATGTATTGATGTTGTGTATTGCAAAGATGTAGTGCCTAAAAGGATCTTTTCTACTGTTTAATGATGGAAAATCCTTATACCTGAAAGTAACCTCCTTAGGCTAGAAAATCACATAGGGAAAGGAAAATTTCCTGGACGAAGAACCAGGCAGGATGGACAGAGTATCATGTGCCTAGATTCAGTAGAACCAGAGGGGAAGCTAAGGACAGCAAAATGACCTCTAGATTTAGAATGGGCAGCAGAAGCAGTGTTTGAACTCAGGTCTTCTGACTCCAAATCTAAAGAACAGAAGAATGAAATGATGATGATGATGAGTAACTTTTATTCAACGCTTCAAGGTTTAAAAAAATACTTGGCATTCATTATTTTATTTAATCTTCATAAACCTGTGAGAGAAACACTATACCCATTTTAATGTTGGAGAAGCTAAAGCTGAGAAAATCCATTGGAACAACACCTTTAGGAGAAAGAACATTCCAGTTTTTCCCCCTAAAGGAGGAAGAAGTTTTACTCCCTTCAGCATCTTGGATACAGGTCTTCTAATGTTCTACAGAAGATTTTTTGCTCCATGTATCAAGCTTTTTAGAACAAGGAATACTGGAGATCTTGGGTAAATTAAGCTAGTGCCCTAGTTTTCTGTTCAAGTATATCTTTCTTTTAATTATTTTTTAAATCCTTACCTTCCATCTTAGAATTAATACTGTATATTGGTTCGAAGACAGAAGAGTGGTAAGAATTAAGCAATTAAGTGACTTTCCCAGGGTCACACAGCTAGCAAGTATCTGAGGCCAGATGTGAACCTAGTCAAATATATCTTTCTAACTAGGGGGTTCTTAACCTGAGGTCATTTGCTTGGCTTTTTAAAAAGCATTTTGATGTTTGTACAAAAATATTCATAGCCTCATTCTTTGTGGTGGCAAAAAAATTGGAAAATGAGGGGGCAGCCATCAATTGGGGAATGGCTGAACAAGTTATGGTATATGATAGTAATGAAATACTATTGTGATGTAAGGAATGATGAACTGCTTCATTTCCTTATGAACTGGAAAGACCTGAATGAACTGATGCAGAGTGGAAATGAGCAGAACCAGGAGAACACTGTACACAGAAACTGAAACATTGTGACACAATTGTATGTGATCAACTTTGCTACTAATAGCAATACAATATTCCAGGGCAATCCTGAGGGGCTTATGAGAAAGTGCTATCCACTTTGAGAGAAAGTTCTGTGGGAGTAGAAATCCAGAAGAAAAACATATGATTTATCACTTGTTTGTATGGAAATAGGATGTGGGGTTTTGTTTTGAAAAGATCACTCTATTACAAAAATGAATAATATGGAAATAGGTATTGAATGATACATGTATAACCCAGTGGAAAAAATAAAATAAAAGCATATTGATAATTATATTTCATTATAATTGGTTTCACTTGCAATTTTCTATTTCATTTTTAAAAGTATTATTTTATATATATATATATATATGTTTCACCAAAGGACTGAAACAAAAAAGGTTAAGAACCCCTATTTTTTTAATCTCTGTTGGACAGCCCACTCTAGCTTCAGGTGAGCATTCTCTATTACTCCTGATTTTAATCTCTGAAAGATATGAAACACTTGGTCATCATCCATGAAGAGGTAAATTACCCCAAAACTGTCAAAAATCTATAAACTTCAGGGATTACTCAATCTATCAATTATTTTTAACACAGAGGGAAGGGCACAAGTATTTATTTTTTTTAAATCCTTACTTTGCTTCTTAGAATTGATACTATCAGTTTCCAGGCAGAAGAGTGGTAAGGACTAGGTAATTGGGATTAAGTGATTTGCCCAGGATCACAGTTAGGAAGTGTCTGAAGGCAGATTTGAACTCAGAATATCCTGTCTCCAGGTCTGGCTCTCTATCCATTGAGTCACCTAACTGGTACTACATACTTGCCTGGCCACATTCTCTTCCTTTCACATGTCTACAAAGAAGCAGAACCTTAAAAGGACTTTGAAACAACAAGGGCAAGACATCCATCTAGGGCTGATGAATAATTGATTGACTATGGTGAGGAGAATGGAACTTAATGGCCATGACACCTTGTGTTCTAAAGCAGAGTTATAGGTGACTCTTAGCTTTACAACTTAATCCCTGTAGCTAGAGTCAGAGAGTCAAAAAATGCATATATGTTTGCTCTTGCATTGTTCATCTGAGACTTTAGCTCTCAGGGGAAATCTTGGGTGGAGGCATGAATCAAAGAGTGATGTGTGGGATATCCCCAAGACTGAACCTAGAGCTGGATTCCTGGGGTTCTCTGGTATGAGCCACAATAATGATTATTATTATCGTTATCATTATGCTACATTTAACTAGGGTTAATACTTTCTTGACAAAGGGCTTTCAAATACATTCTCTCAAAGGTCCTATTGGTTATATGGGTTTGTCCTTATTCAAATTATCTAGCATTTATTTTTCTATTTGCATGTTATATCCTTATAGTAGAATGTATACTCTAAAAGAAAAAGGCCTGGTTTTTTTATTTTTGTTTTTATCTTTGTATTTCCAGTGACTAGCACAGTGCCTTACACATATTGTTATTGTTGTTATTGTTTATTAATATATTAAGATAATATTAATATTTAAATTTGTTATTGTTGTTATTTAGTCATTTTCTGTCAGGTCCAATTCTTTATGATCCCATTTGGGGTTTCTTGGCAAAGATACTGGAATGGTTCAATATTTACTTCTCCAGTTCATTTTACAGTTGAGGAAACTGAAGCAAACAGGATTAGGGTCACACAGTTAGTAAGTATCCGAGGCCAATTTTGAACTCATGAAGGTGAGTCTTCTGATTCCAAGGCCAGCATTCTATCCCCCTGAACCACCTTGCTGCCCCTCCTTATACATAGTAGGTACATAATAAATGTTTGTAGATTTGAAATAAATTTTCTCAGAACTCATACAGAATATAGTAAAGAGGAAGGCTACTAAAGACATATCTTGGAGACTAACAATTAGAAAATCACATATTATGTAAGAATATTCATCTCAAAAGTTTCTTCTTCCAAATATTCTGTTTGAAAGATCACAGATAGAAAATATGAGTTCTTTTGACTACCTTACAAGTTAAGTTACTGCAGTCAAATATAATGGAAGTGATTCTAGAACTGGAAAAACATTTCCTCATTTTAAACTACTTTCCTTATTCCCTGACTAGTATGTCTGATAGAAACAGTTCTATATGAATTCATTTTTCAGACAAAAAATGCACAAAACTTTAAAAATAAAAAAACTTGAGCTTCAGTTCACTTTGTTATTCTAATTAAGCAAACACTGGTAGAAAAAATGCTTTGTTACTTCCTCACATCTTTGGATTTTGAGATGGAACCAGAAGATAATAAACATGGGCACCGCTTGTTTTCTAATTTATTTGTACAATAAGTAATTATATTTCTGTACTTAATTTAGCTTCTTTTGTCTTCTAGGAACAACAAAAATGTTTCATTTGTGATTCCAGATTTCCATATAATCCATACACACAAGCAAATAGCCATACGATTGAGAATGTCATTACAACATTTGAACCTGATAGAAAAAAGAAATGGTGGCAATCTGAAAATGGTATTTTTCTATTAAATACTTTTTTCATATTTAATTATTAACTAATTTTCATTGAAACATTTCTTTTGAAATAATTTTAATAATATATTTGAATCAAATAATAGAGGCAAGATCAAAGAACCATGTATAAAAAGAAAATCTATTCTTATTTAAAGAAAGATTAGTCCCATTAGAAAAATAATTCTTTGAAGGCAGGATAGTCTTTCCTCTCTTTTTATATCCCCAATGCTTAGCACAGTGCCTGGCTCATTGTAGGTATTTAATAAGTCTTCATTGATTGATCATTTCATAAATATATATATACTTATATATATATTCAATTGTTTACATGTATGTAAAAAGAACCTTTATGTGTAAGTACTACCTCTGGGCTCACCCACCCAACTAGAACTTGCAGTCACAGGATGGGCTTCCCAAAAAGTTGGCTCCCTACTATTTTTCTCAGTATTCTAGGGATATAGAGTTGTCCATGAGATCTCAACTATGTGTTCTCCATTCAATTAACTTTTACAAAAGATATTTACTAAACACTCAGAGAAAAAGCAGTTGGTATAAAAAAAACAATTCCTTCAAACTTGGGGAGCAGTAGCAGAAAGATGGTGGAGCACTCTGTAGGAGCCATGAGTGGTAAATGGATATCTTACAACTTCTGGTTATTGAAAGTCCTTTTCTCCCTTCAGAACATCTTCATGAAGCTCCCCTTGGAATAGCTTTCTTCTGGGCTTTAAGAATGATTCTTTTTTGGAGTCTATAAATGGCATTCTTTCTGCCATGAAAAGTCACACTCTCAGGTCTTTCTATATCCATCTGAGTCTATATTTATTCTCAGTTTGTCTTTTGCTAATTGGAGCTTAATGTGTTTTCTCCTACTAGTCCAGAATCTCCTATTATATAGTGAGTAGAAGAAAGGAGAGGTTGAGGAGGGTATAATACTCTCTCTATACTCTTCACCCCTTCCTCTGATCTTAGGGCATTCCCAAACATGGAATTCTTTACAATTTAACTGGCTCACTCTGACCTGAATCAATTGCCTCCTGATTTAAGCCCTCCCCCCCTAGTGCTATGGATAATTTGTATTATTAGCCTATTGACTATTTCCTTCTTGACTCAATCAAAGGGTTCAAATATGATAATAAATCACAAGGATTAACCCTTCTCTTTTATACATTTCATCATCTTGTATTTATAATAATTAGGATGGAGGTAGAACCTGGTCCTAATGATATTTCTCTTTGAAAATAACAGAAAAGCATTGATAAAAGTTCCATTCAAAATGCATTGCCACTCAGTGAGTACACCTGTAAAATTCTAGGGCAACTCCTAATATCAATGTAGGTTGGGTATGTTCACTACCCTCTTTTTCTATTTGATGATGTGTTAGAGTCAGGGAAGAGAGAAAGGAAGGGGACAGTATCATTTTTTTCTTACTATCCAGAGATATTAACTGAAAAAAGGATTCAAATAGCAAATGAACTAACTTTGAAACTGTATCCTCACCTTGATTGATATCCTATTAAGATCTCCCTCTTCATTATTGGCACAGAACCTCAACTATTTTTTCTAGGCATTCCTAGAGGCCAATAAGTAGTTTTTATCTCATTAAGGAGGCAGTTCAGTGTGGTTCTGATTTCAGAGCCTCTGGATTCAAATCTTCCATTTAACAGTTATTACTCAAAGTTTAATCTATAAAATGAGAGAGTTGGATTGAATGACTTCTGAGGTTCCTTGTAGCCCTATCCCTCTAATTCCTCAGACTTATAACCTGCCTTTTCTAGATCCAGTTCTCCCTATCATTGATCTGAAATCCCAGCTGTCTTTTGGGTGATCATAAGGAATGTTCTTGCATTATCTAAATCCTTCTTAATCATACCCCTCTGCTTCAATTTCTAAATATCTTCAGATGCAAAGGTTTTTAACTTGGGGTCCGGTACCTTTTTAAAAAAATATTATGATAACTGTTCTTCAGTATAATTGGTTTCCTTTGTAGGTCTATATATTTTATTTTATGCTTTTAAAAACATGATTCTGAGAAAGAATTACCAGGATTCATGAGAATGTCAAAGGGATCTATCATGCACACACACACACACACACACACACACACACACACACACACACACACAATGTCAAGAACCCCTGCTACAGAAATTCAGTAGAATTCAGGATAGTGATGAATATATGCTAGGACAGGCATAAAAATGAGAGAGTATATGGTGTGGCAAAGATTTCATTTGTTCCTCAGCAATTTTTTCCAATACCATTTTGGGATACTAATTTTAATACATCTTTCTCTTAGTTAAGAATCTCTTCAAAATTAAGATATTCCACCTTCCAAAAAAACAGTATATGCCTATTGTGTGGACAGCACTCTGCTAATCTAGGGGAAATGCAGTGTTTAAATAAAACATAGTCCTGGGGTAGGTTTAATATCCATTTATATTTAATTAATCAGGCCTTTTGGAAAGAGAAGAAATACATCCAACTTTGCCACTTATGAAAGAATGGTCCTTCCTTCTCATTTGTTGACAATACTGCCACACAGTGGCGTTATGCCACAAACATCAACTGTAGCCCAAGACAGGGCAAGACCAGCAAATCTTAAACTCACATCTTTCATTCTAGGAGTGCAACTAGGGATCTAAGAATACATTCTAATATTACTTTTTAGAAAAGCTAATAAACTGTTGTAACTAGCAACCACAACCACATTATTTTTTAAAAGATATTACTATAAATTCCAGAGACACAAGTGAAATGCTAAGTAATTAGGTATGAGCATCACTGCTTTTCTTTCTCATTTTCTTTTTAGGTCTTGATAATGTCAGCATCAGACTGGACCTAGAGACACTATTTCAGTTCAGCCATCTTATATTGACTTTTAAGGTACAGTTCTTTAATATACTCCTTCCCTTATCTTGATCAATAATCAACGTATGTTTATTTTATGTCTACTATTTCTCTATAGTTCATGGTGCTGTATAAGTCCAGACCCAGTCAGACCATCTTATTCTTTATGTTCTCAAATAAAAGAAGAAAACCTTATATTAAGGAAGGGGCATATATGATTGGGGAGGGGATCTTTTAAATGTACTGTTGAAGAGGACAAAAAGATAGGCATATGTTTTATTACAAGCTTGTATTTTCTTGATTTTCCCAGTGAGATAACAAAAGGGCAGGGTAGGATGAGACAGGACAAAGAGAAGGAAGAAGAAAGTTAGGAAGGAGAGAAAAAAGGGAGGGAGAAAGGAAGGAAAGAGGGAAGGAAAGAGGGAAGGAAAGGAGTCACTGAAGCATCTTTAAAAAGAAAAGAAGAGAAAAGAAGAGAAGAGAAGAGAAAGAAGGCCAGAAAGAAGCCTAAATAAGCTGGACAGCTTTGAAAGCTTCAGGTTGAACTTAATAGCTATTTTATAAGAAAAGCAAGTTGTAAATAATAGAGATCTACAGTTTCATGTACAATCCTCTATTTCTCTTCTTTTATGTATACAGAAATTTTATTTAATTTTTAAGTTTTGTGTGTGTGTGTGTGTGTGTGTGTGTGTTATGTATGAGTTTGTGGCCAAGGACCTTGGAGATTGGAACTATAGAATATTTAAGCTGAAAGGGGAGGGGTTTAAGGATCTATTCCAATCCCCTCTTTCTATGGATAAGAAAAATATGGCCCAGAGAGATAAGGAGGCTGTCTTAAGGTTATTCATCCATTTAGTGGCAGAAATGAGATAGAGCCCAAATCTTTCAAGTACTACCCTGGTGCCCTACTGCTATTAAATGAGAAGAAAGACAGAAGACATGAAAGATAATTAAGCAAAGGATATAGGAGTGTGGATGTAAAGAAGTGAGGCTTATAAGAATGAGGAAACAGAAGATTCAAGGAGGTTCAAAAACTTTAGTAAATCCACATCATACTATTGTGACCAGAAAGCCAAGTCCTAGGATCCCATTCATTATGTTCATTTGGATTTATAAAGTGTCTTTCTTAACAAATATTCAAAGTTTCATTTTAATCAATAATCCTTATGTATCCCTCACCACAAAGAATGTGCAATTATAGAATTTCCAAATTCAGTCTAAGATAAATACTGAATTCCATCTTTGTGATGAAGTTTATTGAAATCCTTCTTCACAGACTTTCCGACCTGCAGCCATGTTAGTTGAGCGTTCTATGGACTATGGCCAAACATGGAAAGTCTTCAGGTATTTTGCTAAAGACTGTGCTGCATCTTTTCCCAACATCCCATCTGGCCAGGCGCAAGGAGTGGATGACCTTATTTGTGATTCCAAGTATTCCGATTTTGAGCCCTCTACTGAAGGGGAGGTATAATTCTTTTAGATTTCTTTTATATAAATTATATTTTCCTTTCTGTTTCCTTTTCTATCTCTATGCTTGAAGTAGATCTGGGGAGAAAAATTGGACTTGATGCTTTTGAAGTTTGAACTGTTGGCTTTGGAAAAAGATAAAAAAAACTCAAGTTGATATTAATACAAAAAGGTTCATCTGAAACACAAACAATAAATTTATTGTAGGAAATATTCTTGGAGAAGGAGTAATATACTAGGCAAAATCTAGGCAAAATAAAAACAAACTGGGTAGCAATGGGGTGCAATGAATCGAGTGCTGGGCTTGGAGTCTTGAATCCCAAGTTTCATCCTGACCTCGAATTCTAGCTCTCTGAACCCTAGGCGAGTCACTTAATCCTGATTGCCTCATTTTTCTCATCTGTAAAATGAGCTGGAGAAGGAAATGGCAAACTATGCCAGTGTCTTTGCCAAGAAAACCTCAAAAGGGATCACAAAGAGTCAGAGATGATTGAAAATGACTAAATAACAACAAAATAAAAACAAAACATGTCAGTAAAAAAAAAGTTTTTAAATAATTTGAAATTGGTAAGGTAATGGGCAAGTAAATCAGAAATATCTTTGTTGTTCTCTTTACTCTGGAATTTTCCAGTACTTTCAGAAACAAACTCACTGGAAAACTGAAAATCTCATGAAATCACACCTTCGCCACATTAGTTTTATGTAAGCCCTTTAGAGTCCTCTCAGCAATAAAGGTGTCCCAAGACAAGAAAGTATAGGCCAGTGATGGGCAAACTTTTTAAAGAGGGGGCCAAAGGAAAGGAAATGCTCCTCTGTCAGTCTTTTTCTAAGGCAGCTCTTTCGAAGTTTCATTGTATTGTATCCTACTCATTGTATTAGTCAGATCAGGAATAATGTCATGTGGCTAGATAGAACATTTCAGGGGGCCACATCTAGCCCACAGGCTATAGTTTGCCCATCACTGATATAGGTAATAAGAGCACAAGCAACTGACCAGGAGAAGCAGGGACCATAGATTGCTACTTGGTCAGATTGACCAATTGACCCTTACTGACAAGGAGCCAATAGGATGGGTAATTTTTCCCAGCTGGAAGGAGGGATTTGAAGCATCAGGGATGACAGAAACTACATGGGGCAGGGAAATCCCTGAACTTCTCTTTGGAGAGGAGAGAGGCCAAGGGCAGTGGTGAGCCTGTGGCAAGGAAAGATGCTGCTCACCTTAGATCAATACAATCTTATGCAGTTGAAGGTTTGTCTGGTGTGCCTCAGCTCTGGTCTACCTGGACAGAATTTGCTTTCTATTCATTTTATTTATAAGAGATTTTGTGTCCAGATAAAGAAAAAATTTTGTTGCATTCTGAGCAAGTGTGAAATGGACCATGTATGTGAGAAGTCAAAAAGGAACCTGAGACTAGTTGCCTTAACTCAACTACAAGCATATCTTAAAAACCATCTAAAATCTATATGTTGAAATCATTGATAGCCTGAAATCACATAACAAAACAAACCAAAAAAATGGAACCATTTCTAGGTACTTTTGGCTACCAGCTTGTCTTGTCTAAAATCAACCAAGCTCAGCATCCCTGTCTGTGGGAGCCAGTAATGGATCCAGGGACTGAACTTGTAATATCACTATTAAAGGAGACTTCCAGGGGAGGAAATTCCATCTACAAAAACAGGCTGACACCTTCTCTGTAATTTATGTAGTCTTAGACATTTGCCTGGGATCATACAGTAAATATATGTCAGATGGAGTTGGGACCTGAACCCATGACTCAATCTCTAGAGGTGGAGAGTGCTGAGCCCAGAGTCAGGGAGACCTGAGTTAAGATTTGGCTCTTAGATAATGACCAACTTTGTGAGCCTGGATAAGTCATTTCACTTCTTATATTATGTTATATTTAACATATTATGTTATATTTAACATTATATTATGTTATATTGTTATATTATATTTTATATCATATCATATATTATTATATTATGTTATATTGATTTGTTATGTTACATTACGTTATATTGCATTGTTACATTACGTTACATTACGTTACATTACGTTACATTATACTATATATTATATTATATTATATTATATTATATTATATTATATTATATTATATTATATTATA
>NC_058134.1:149469132-149488877 GCF_016433145.1 Gracilinanus agilis
TTGTTGTTGTTGTTGTTGTTGTTGTTGTTGTTGTTGTTGTTGTTGTTGAACTATTTGCCTCATTGATTCAAACTCTTCCAATCCTGACATCAGGTTTGGAGCCAGTGAACTCAGTTATAAAACCCTTTGGGCTAAGGAAGATGTTTTGCATGGATGTAGAGTAAATGTCCTTTTGGCTTATTTTCCCGTTTCTAGATTTAGTGACATTAACAAACCTGAGGATAAACTTTACCAAACTCCACACTCTGGGAGATACATTGCTTGGAAGAAGGCCAAGTGACCCCCTTGATAAGTATTACTATGCTCTCTATGATATGGTTGTTCGAGGAAGATGCTTTTGCAATGGTCATGCTAATGAATGTGGTCCCATACAGGATGTCCGGGGAGATGTTTTCAGCCCACCAGGAATGGTAAGTTCCAAACCCTCCTGATTTTTTCCCTTTCATTATCCTGATAGGTCAGAGTTGAGACGAATGCAAACTGCCACTAACATGTTCTGAAACTAGCATGAAAATGTTTGATTTGAAAAGGTAGATAGAATTCAGCTCAATTATTCGGACTTAATTGGTGACTCCACTAGGGCATATTTTCCCTAATCCTAAATGTTCCTGCTGATACTATACTACACACAAGTCATTTTATAAAGTTCTTTCTCTCTCGTAATCTATTCTAGAAGCACGAGAACACTCTTCTATATCCATGTGTCATTTACTCCTCTGCAATGATGACAGCCCAGACTCAATAGGAGAATAAAAGAACTTGCTATTTCAGGGCTAGAAATGATCTTTCTTGGGGTGGGACTTCACACTCATTCAGTCAATCATTTAATTCAACAAATATTGATAAAATGCCTATGTGTTGAAGAACTGGCTGCCTTGGCACCTTTAGTTATCACTGTAAATTAAGAAATGGGTCTCTAGTTTATAGATCAGGAACTTTGGAGTTTGATCAGCATGATTTAGTTTGCCAGAGCTTGATCACCTCTGAATAGACCACTAAAATCTAGCTCCTCCCTCTACAGAGTAAAAAAAAACAAACAAACAAACAAACCAGAGCCCAGGGTTAGGGTTAGGGTTAGAAATTGGGAAGAATTTACAATTAGGTTGAGGGTTAGGGGTTAGGGTTAGGGTTAGAATTTTAGTGTTAGGATTAGGGTTAGGGTTATGGCTACGTTTAGGGTTACTGTTAAAAATCTGCACAAATTTAGGGTTAGGGTTAGTGTTAGGATTAGGGTTACAGTTATTGTTATGGCTACAATCAGGGTTAGAAATCGCAAAGGGTTAGGGTTAGAATTTAGGGTTAGGGTTAGGGTTCGGGTTCAGGTTAGAGCTAGGGTTAGTGTTAGGATTAGGGTTACAATTAGGGTTAGGGTTAATGTTAAAGTTAGGGTTAGGGTTAGGGTTAAGGTTAGTGTTAAGGTTAGGGTTAGGGTTAGGGTTAAGGCTATGGTTAGGGTTAGGGTTAAATATTAGGGTTAAGTTTAGGGTTAGGGATAGAGCTAGGGTTAGGGTTAAGGTTAGTGTTAGGGTTAAGGGTTAGAGTTAGAGCTAGGGTTAGGGTTATGGTTTGGATTAGGGTTAAGGTTAGGGTTAGGATTGGGATTAGGGTTTGGGTTAGGATTGGGATTAGGGTTTGGGTTAGGATTTAGGGTTAGGGTTAGGGTTAGGTTTTGGTTTAGGGTTAGGTTTCAGCTAGGGTTAGGGTTAGGGTTAGGATTTGCTTTAGGTTAAGGGTTAGGGTTAGGTTTAGGGTTTGGGTTCAGGTTTGGGTTAGAACAAGGGTTAGAGTTAGGCTTAGGGTTAATATTAGGATTACATTTATGGTTAGGGATAGAGCTAGGGTTAGGGTTAAGGTTAGTATTGGGTTTAGGGTTAGGCTTAGGGTTTCAGCTAAGGTTAGGGTTAGGATTTAGGTTAGGATTAGGTTTAGGTTTAGGGTTTGGGTTCGGGTTCGGGTTAGAGCTAGGGTTAGAGTTAGGGTTAGGGTTAATATTATGATTACTTTTACGGTTAGGGATAGAGCTATGGTTAGGGTTAAAGGTTAGGGTTAGGGTTAATAATGTTAAGTTTAGGGTTAGGGATAGAGCTAGGGTTAGGGTTAAGGTTAGTGTTAGTATTAGGGTTAGAGTTAGGTTAGTGTTAGGGTTAAGATTAGCTTTAGTGTTAGGGTTAGAAAACCACTTGAATTTAGGGTTAGAAACAAATTTAGGGTTAGAAATGAATTTAGGGTTAGAAACGAATTTAGGGTTAGAAACGAATTTAGGGTTATGGTTAGGGTTAGAAACGAATTTAGGGTTAGGGTTAAGGTTAGGGTTAGGTTTAAGGTTCAAATTCTAATTAGGATTAGAGCTAGGGTTAGAGTTAGGGTTAGAGTTAGAAAACAACGCAAATTTAGGGTTAGGGTTAAGGTTAGGTTTAGAAATCTTGAATTTCGGGCTAGGGTTAAGGTTAGAAATTGGCGCAATTTAGGGTTAGAGTTAGGGTTAGAGTTAGGGTTAGAGTTAGGGTTAGAATTAGGGTTAGGGTTAGGGTTAGAGCTAGGGTTAGGGTTAGGGTTTGGGTTAGGTTTAGGGTTAGAGCTAGGGTTAGGGTTAGGGTTAAGGTTAGAAATTGCTGCAAATCCTCACTCTAACACTAACTTCCAAACCAGAGCTTGGCATCCCTCATGTTTCCATATGATTGCTGCCATTAGCAGACATCTAGACTTCACAGTGGTTCATAGAGCTTCCTCCTTATAATCTTCTCTTCATTTCACAATTATTTTTCAGTGTTTGTTAGGGCAACTTTCAAGGGTACAGGTTCTGTTTTTTCCATATTATGGAATTAACCTGTTCTTGTAGATTGTCCAGTAAAAACTGCCAGTGTTATCAACATACGACATTGAGTTTTTCACTTTGTCCTCAGCCTCTACTACTATTGGTCATAAATTGGAGGCACGTTGGTAAGAAATGGGCTGCTAAGCTTCACTTGGACCTCACAGGCTCTGTTGGCTGAGTCTGCCAAGCTCTCTCTAAATCCACCAGTAAAGAGATGCATCTATGCTAGTGAGTGATATGTTTGCTAGGTGGTTAACCAATGTGGTAGTAACCCCAGGACTTAAAAAGTTCAGCTTAGCCAAGCCTCTGCCTCTACAAAAGCCCCCAACCAGGAGTCTAATGGGAGTTGTATAAGTGTTTAACAACTCCTCTAGGCCCTGGCTTGGGGTTAGGGTTAGGGTTATGGTTAGAGCTAGGCTTAGGGTTAGGGTTGGGGTTAGGCTTAGGGTTTGGGTTAGGGTTAGGTTTAGGCTTTGGGTTAAAGCTAGGGTTAGTGTTAGGGTTAGGGCTAGGGTTATGGTTAGGTTAATATTAGGGTTACATTTACGGTTAGGGATAGAGCTAGGGTTAGGGTTAAGATTAGTGTTTGGTTTAGGGTTACGTTTAGGGTTACAGCTAGGGTTAGGGTTAGGATTTGGGTTTGGTTTAAGGTTAGGGTTAGGGTTTGAGTTAGAGCTAGGGTTAAGATTAGGGTTAAAGTTAGGTTTAGGGTTTGGGTTAGAGCTAGGGTTAGTGTTAGGGTTAGGGTTACAGTTAGGGTTAGGGTTAGTGTCAGGGTTAGGCTTAGAAATGATTTTAGGTTTAGAGTTAAGGTTAGAGTTAGGTTTAAGGTTTGAGTTCAGGTTAAGGTTAGAGCTAGGGTTACAGTTAGGGTTAGGGTTAGAGTTAGAAAACCACGAGAATTTAGGGTTAGGGTTAGGGTTAAGTTTAGAAATCCTGAATTTTGGGTTAGGGTTAAGGTTAGAAATTAGTGTAATTTAGGGTTAGGTTTAGGGTTAGAGTTAGGATTAGAGTTAGGTTTAGGTATAGAGCTAGGGTGAGGGTTAGGGTTAGGGTTATAGCTAAGATTAAGATTAGAGCTAAGGTTTTGTTTAGGATTAGGTTTAGAGCTAGGGTTAGGGTTAGAGCTAGGGTTAGGGTTAGTTTTGGCCAGGGCAGCTAGTAAGTGACTGAGGACAGATTTGAACATAGGACTTCCTGACTCCAGACCCAGCACCCACTGCCTCTAATCTAAGCATTCATTAGACACCTAATATGTTCCATGCACTGTATTAGGCTCTGGAGATAGAAACCCAAATGATGAAATAATCTCTACTCTTAGGGAAAGCCACCTGGCTGGCCCAAAGATACTGATGATATTAGCTTCCAATTCTCTTAAGCAGAGAAAGTAACAAAAACCTCCATTGCCAGCTGAGGGAAGATCTTTCATCAAAGATCATTAAATACATCTGCTCAAACTAGCAGAACAGAAAAGGAAAAAAATATGAGTAAACAACAGAAAAAGAGAAAAGAAATGACAATTGACAACTTCTTCCAAGGAAGTGAAAAGAGAGCAAATGAAATAAAAATAGAAGAAGAGGAAGAAGTTCCAGCAAATTGGACACAGGCTTTGGAAGATCTCAAAATTCAACTTCAAAAACTCAAAAAGCAATCAAAAGAGGCTGAAGACAATTTGAAAAAGGAAATGCATGAACTAAAACAAGAAAATAAAGTCTTAAAAGCCAGATTTAATCAGCTTGAAAATGAAGCAAAGAAGGCAAAAGATGATCTACAAAGAAAATCAGACCAGAATGAGAGGGATGACCAAAAAGCCAGGGAAGAAATTCAGTCTTTAAAAAACAAAACTCAACAACTAGAAGCAAAGGACTTCACAAGGCAGCAAGAATATATAAAACAAAATGAAAAAATGAAAAATTTGAGGAGAATATGAAACACCTCATTGTTTCAACCAAAGATCTGGAGAACAGAGCTAGAAGAGACAACTTAAGAATTGTTGGTTTACCAGAATATCATGATAAAAGAAAAAGTTTAGACAGAATCTTACAAGCAATTATCAGAGACAATTGCCCTAAAATTCTCAAACAAGAGGGAAAAGTGGAAAGTGAAAGAATTCACAGATCACCTCCTACATTTAATCCACAACTGACAACTTCCAGGAATATTATAGCCAAATTCAAAACCTACCAGACCAAGGAAAAAATATTACAAGCTGCTAAAAAGAAGTCATTCAGATATCAGGGAACCACAGTTAGGATAACACAAGATCTGGCTGCATCTACATTGAAGGACCGGAAGGCATGGAACACAATATTCCAGAAAGCAAGAGAACTGGGTCTACAATGAAGAATCAAATACCCAGCAAAACTGACTATATTATTGCAGGGGAAAGTATGGTCATTCAATAAAACTGAGGACTTTCAAGTATTCCTAAAGAAAAAAACCAGACTTAAACAGAGAGTTTGCTGCCCAAACACAGAACTCAAGAGAATAACCATAAAGTAATTAAGAGAATGGGGGGAGGGGAAAAATCTTTTCTTTAAGGGACCCAATAAGTTCAATCAATTTGTATCCCAAGAAGAAAAGAAGATATTGGCAAATATTAAAAAGTGTTATTACCAACAGGGTAACTAGAAGAAGTTTACATACAGGGAACAGTGATAAACTGTATACGATGAAATGTCAAGTGATATATATATATACATACACATATACATATGTATATGTATGTATACAAAACTAGAGGGGGAAAAGAAGGTAATATTAGGAAAAATAGGAAAACAAACAAAAAGGAGTACATTTATATTTCATAAAGAAGCTCATGGGGCCAACAGGGAAGAATAACAATACACTGTAAGGGTAAAGAGGTTGGTGAGAGGAAATATTTAATACTTCAGTGCATTTAAATTAACTTAAAGAGGGAAGAACAACCAGATCCATTGGGGCAGAAAATTGATTCCACCCTATAGAGAAGTAGAAGGGTAACAAAAGGACTGGTGGAGAGGGAACTAACACTAGGAAGGGACGGGAGGAGGCAGCTTAAAAAGATCCTAAAGAAGAATAAGAGGGGAATAAGAAGGGAGAAGGGAGAAAGGGAAGTACAATAAGGGAGGGGATTAGGGGAACTGATTAAAAATAGAACACTGGTATAGAAGGAAATAGTGAAAGAAGAAAGGACAGGGCAAGGAGAGAGAATCAAAATGTCTAGGAATACATAGTTGATAATTATAACTCTGAATGTGAATGGGATGAACTCGCCCATAAAACAGAAGCAAATAGCAGAGTGGATTAGAAACCAAAATCCTACCATATGTTGTCTACAAGAAACACACATGAGACAGGCAGACATACATAGAGTAAAAATGAAAGGATGGAGCTAAAGCTATTGGGCTTCAAATGAGAAAAAGAAGGCAGGGGTTGCCATCATGATCTCTGACAGAGCCAAAGTAAAAATAGATAAGGTTAAAAGAGATAGGGAAGGTAACTACATCCTAATAAAAGGCGGTATAAACAATGAAGAAATATCAGTATTCAAAATGTATGCACCAAACAGTATAGCTTCAAAATTGCTAAAGGAGAAGCTAGTGGAACTCAAGGATGAAATAGATAGCAAAACTATACCAGTGGGGGACCTCGACCTTACCCTATCAGATCTAGAGAAATCAAACCAAAAAATAAACAAGAAAGAGATAAGAGAGGTGAATAAAGCCCCAGAAAAATTAGAGTTAATAGATATATGGAGAAAAATAAATAGGGACAAAAAGGAATACACTTTCTTTTCAGCAGCAAATGGAACATTCACAAAGATAGACAATGTAATAGGGCATAGAAACATGGCAAACAAACGCAAAAAAGCGGAAATAATAAATGTAACCTTTTTGGATCATAATGCAATAAAAGTAGTTATTAGTAAGAATATACAGAGAGGCAAACTAAAAACTAATTGGAAATAAATAATATGATTCTCCAAAATAATTTAGTGAAAGAACAAATCATAGAAACAATTAATAATTTCATTGAAGACAATAACAATGATGAGACTTCTTACCCAAACCTATGGAATACAGCCAAAGCAATTCTAAGGGGAAAATTTATATCACTGAGTGCATATATTAACAAATTAGGGAGGACAGAGGTTAATGAATTGGGCATGCGACTTAAAAAAATAGAAAATGAACAAATTAAAAATCCTCAGATGAAAACTAAATTAGAAATACAAAAAATCAAAGGAGAAATTAATACAGTAAATTATTAATATTAATACATTAAGAAATTAACAAAGTAAAAGAACTATTGAATTAATAAACGAGACTAGAAGCTGGTATTTTGAAAAAACAGATAAAATAGACTAAGTACTGGTAAATCTAATAAAAAAGGAAAGAAGAAAACCAAATTAACAGTATCAAAGATGAAAAGGGAGACCTCACCTCTAATGAAGAGGAAATTAAGGCAATCATTAAAAACTATTTTGCCCAATTATATGGCAATAAATATAGCAATCTAAGTAATATGGATGAATATTTACAAAAATATAAACTGCCTATATTAACAGCAGAAGAAAGAGAATACTTAAATAATCCCATATCAGAAAAAGAAATTGAACAAACCATCAAAGAACTCCCTAAGAAAAAATCGCCAGGGCCTGATGGCTTCACAAGTGAATTCTATCAAACATTCAAAGAATCCCAATACTATACAAACTATTTGATATAATAAGCAAAGAAGGAGTCCTAACAAATTCCTTTTATGACACAAATATGGTACTGATTCCAAAGTCAGGTAGATCAAAAACAGAGAAAGAAAACTACAGACCAATTTCCCTAATGAAAATAGATGCAAAAAATTCTTAAACAGAATACTAGCAGAAAGACTCCAGCAAGTGATCAAAATGATTATCCATCATGATGAAGTGGGATTTATACCAGGAATGCAAGGATGGTTCAACATTAGGAAAACCATCCACATAATTGACCATATCAACAATCTAACAAACAAAAATCACATGATTATCTCAATAGATGCTGAAAAAGCCTTTGACAAAATACAACACCCATTCCTATTGAAAACACTAAAAAGCATAAGAATAGAATGGCCTTCCCTAAAAATAATAAACAGTATATAT
Source organism: Gracilinanus agilis (assembly GCF_016433145.1). Classification (NCBI taxonomy): domain Eukaryota; kingdom Metazoa; phylum Chordata; class Mammalia; order Didelphimorphia; family Didelphidae; genus Gracilinanus; species Gracilinanus agilis. Next base: position 149,477,067 of record NC_058134.1, read on the forward strand.
CTAAAACCATCAAAAAGCATCATCTGAAATGGGGATAAGTTAGAAGCATTCCCAATAAGATCAGGAGTGAAACAAGGATGCCCACTATTACCTCTATTATTTAACATTGTACTAGAAACTCTAGCAGTAGCAATTAGAGAAGAAAAATAAATTGAAGGTATTAAAATATGCAATGAGGAGACTAAGCTATCTCTCTTTGTAGATGATATGATGGTCTACTTAAAATCCTAGAGAGTTTACTAAAAAGCTAGTAGAAATAATCAACCACTTTAGCAAAGTTGCAGGATACAAAATAAATGCACACAAATCATCAGCATTTCTATGTATTTCCAACACATCACAGCAGCAAGAGTTAGAAAGAGAAACACCATTTAAAATAACCCTAGACAATATAAAATATTTAGGAATCTATCTACCAAATCAAACACGGGAATTATATGAACACAATTACAAAACACTTTCCAAACAATTAAAACTAGATCTAGACAATTGGAAAAACATTGATTGCTCATGGGTAGGACAAGCTAACATAATAAAAATGACCATTCTACCCAAATTAATTTGCTTATTTAGTGCCATACCTATCAAACTACCAAAAAACTTTTTTACTGAATTAGAAAAAACTATAACAAAGTTCATTTGGAAAAACAAAAGATCAAGAATACCAAGGGAAATAATGAAAAAAAGTGAAGGAAGGTGGCCTAGCAGTACCAGATATTACTGTTAGCTTCCTTTATTAGTCACCATCAGTAGAGTTAGCCAGATTTTTCTTACCTATAACATGTCCCACTGAGGGACCTAAAAAGATCTGGGCTCTCCTATTTTCATTCTCTCATTCATCTCTTGACAATTATTTCCCTTGCACCCATAAACCAAAGTGCTATACTGAAAATCTGTTTTCAAATCATCCTGTTTCAGACTCTGATAATGACAAAATGTATAAAAATTAAACCCAGGTTGGAAACAAGAATCTTTTTTATGGGAAGCAGAGAAATAAAGAGTGAGGAGGGGGTAAAGATATTTTAGAGCAGTGATTCCCAGTGGGTGCCACCACCCCCTAGTGGGTGCTGCAGCAATCCAGGGTGGGCAGTGATGGCCACAGGTGCATTTGGGGGTGGTGAATAACTGTAAGGGGGCGGTGATAGTATGTGACAGGGGGTGCTAAGTAATATTTTTTCTGGAAAGGGGGCAGTAGGCCAAAAACATTTGGGAACCACTGTTTAGAGGAAACTCAATGGTGACATTCTTAGAAGGATCTGAGTACAAGCTAACTTTAGGAAGCTGATATTATATCATGGAGTTACCTCTCTATTCATTCAGTTAGTTGCACAACAGTTAGTTCCTTCCTCTCTAGATATTCTTTCATTACAAATAATTTCTCCGGAAGAATCATTATACCTCAGACACATCCTTGACCTTGGTGGAGGTTAAGGAGGAGTCGGTTCATCATGTTGAATTGATTCTTTCATAGATTTTGATGTTCAGTCATATTAGCAGGTAAACATCTTCTTTTAGTATACTCCCTGAAGTAATGTGAAAATGAACTATTTAAGGGCTAGGTGAGTCTTGAGATAAGAAGAGGCTGGTGGAAAAAGATGTTAAAGCACTTTATAAACCTTAAAGTGCTGTGTAAATATAAGCTATTGTTTTTCTCTTCCATCTTATAGATGGGAAAACAAAGGCATCTAGAGGTTGTAATTACCTCAGTTTAGAACCCCAGTCTTCCAACTCTCTGTGCTGTCCTGAAAATGCTCATTCTCTAGACTGATTCCAGGGTGTCTTTACTGTACTTGTAATTTAAATAGGCCACAGCTTTGAAAGTTCTAAAGGTCATATGTTTTTCCATTTTTAAAAAGTCACCAAAGACAATTCATTTTTATAAAATACTTGTTTCTTTATCTAAACCAGGTTCATGGTCAATGTATCTGTCAGCACAATACAGTTGGTCCAAACTGTGAGAGATGCAAGGAATTCTTCCATGATGTTCCCTGGAGGCCAGCCGAAGGTCTCCAGGATAATGCTTGCAGATGTGGGTGAAAATATGTACTTAGACTATTTTAAGGGTAGGATGTAAGTTCAGCTGTTTAGAGTTGCACAGGACAAAGATGGTATTAATTCCATGACTCTAAGACCTGGTTTTGCAACTTCCAGTTGTTTCAAGTGCTGTTTTAAAATGTCAAATCCTTGAAATAAGATAAACTCTAAATTCAATTCAATTTTTAAAAAAATCTTGCCCTTTGGGGAGAAGGAACATAATAAGCATTATACAAATGAAATAAATGATAGTGGGACATTACAGTTCTAAGAATACCCACACAAATCCCAACTACTTCTTTAGATGCCATACATTTATTCCCCAGCTGCATGTACTTCCTAACAACAGAAGATAAGAGCACATAAGCGAGACAGGCTTTTGCAGTCTACTGTAAATATTGCTACCCCAGAATTATGATGAGCATGCAAAAGAAAGGCAAGGCTTCATTTCCCTTCCCTCAATTTTTAGAGAAATGAAGGGTTCAAGGTAATCAGTGAACTTAGAGGATTACAGAATGGATCTATGATTTTATTAGTATAGGGAACTCCCAGATGAGGGAATTCCTAACGATGCCAATCATTACCTTTTCTGCCACATTATTGTCTTAGAGCATTGCCTAGGACACTAAAAAAATTTAGGCACTTGCCAGTAAATTAACAGAGGGAATTTTCTTACATGAAATATTTTATAATAATGAAATCACAGTTCTGGGGTAGGGGGGAAAGGACAAAAAAAGTATACTACAACAAATTCTTCTAAGTACGGTATTGAAAAAACATGTGTATAAGGAAACATGATACTTCAAGAAATTTAAACATAAATCAGGCAAATATTTGTGTAGCAAAAATTACAGTATATTAGATCCTGTTTTGATTGAACAAAAGAATGGACTGTATGATAATCAAAAGTCTTCCAAAGTATTTAAAATATTGTTGGGAGGGTAATTTACTATTTTGCTTTTTTAAATGTCTATTGTATATAATCTATACTCAGATCATAATCTCAGATTACTAGGACTAGAAGGGACTGTCAATATGATCTAGTCCAAATCTTTGAATCTTTAGTTGATCCCATAAAAAGGAGAAAAATTAAATTGTTTTTAGAGATGGTGGAGGGAATTGCAGTCCAAAGGCATATCAAGTTAGGCTTGTTAGTTAATTCACTGTGAACTTGGCTAAGTTTAATTGTTTGTTTTTTCTTTTCCTCCCCCAGCATGTAATTGTAATGACCACTCTGAACACTGTCACTTTGATATGTCTCTGTACCTCTCAAGTAATGGTATCAGTGGTGGAATGTGTGAAGACTGTCAGCACAATACTATGGGACAACACTGTGATCAGTGCAAACCCCTGTTTTACAGGGACCCCCTCAAGGCAATTTCAGATCCTCATGCTTGCATTCGTGAGTTCACCGCTCTTTAATCTTCTTTGACTGCTCATTCAAGGATCTTGTTTGAGGAAATTCTGTTGGAATAAATATACAGAGAGTTAGCCTCGAAGCCTGAAAGACCTGGGTCTCACTTCTTACACACATGTCAATCTTAACATCAGTGTGCCAGGCAATTCTCTAAGTAACAGAGGGAAAAAGTGGTGGGAAAAGGAATTTCCTTATTAGGAAGTTCTCTATACCTATTAAATCACAACAGGTATCTTTATCCCTATCCTTACTGTTCTTAATGTAAGGCAAGCATTTCTAAACTGTAGAGTATCAGAATTGTAAGTAGGGTAAAGCAAATGAGGCTTTAGACCAAAGTTCCAACATTTAGAGTTAAAGCCTATGTTCTAGCCTCCTAGAAACCACTCATCTCCTCCTTCCCCCTCACTCAACTGACTGCTTATTAATTGTTTCTTGTTTTTTTTTTCACATCATGAATTACAAAACTGATTTGAGAGAACAGTTCAAAATGTTTGCCCAGGTTATGTTTCATGAAGGTTATCCTGAGTGCCAAATTTACTAGTTATGGCAGCTCTGCAGGAGATGAGAACATTTTCTTTGGAGCCCTTCCTTCTTCAGACAATAAATGAAAAGGGAATGACCTTGAGCTAAACAATATGGTTTCATTCTAGTCTGTCCCAGGAAGGCTATTTCTCTTGGTAAATCCTAATCTACACTGACTTAAAGCTCAAGGATAGGAATTAGCCTCAGAACAACTCAGCATGAACCACAGAGGCAGTCTCGAGCATCCTTCAGATGAACTCAGGAAAGTTTCTCAGTGTTTAAGCAAAACATTTTCTTTGGATAATCCATTTCTCGTGTTAAGGCATTGCCAAACCATAGATTTTTATTGGGTGCTTATTTTCTGCCAGTTTTTCTTATCATGTAGCTAAAGTAGAAATTCTGAAACCCTTTTGACCACAGCAATTATATGCAATCTTTGCTGGCTTCTCCCCATCTCCTTCCCTCATCCACATGTACTCCTTCACTTTCACACATGTGAACAGTTTGACTTAAATTCCAGTGGCCTGGTTTCTAAAGATGATTGAAAAATAACTTGCTGGGAATTTTAAATTTTCAACTTTTTTTGGCTGGATATAATTCAACCGAGCTTTAAATTCTACATTGGAACAAAATGAGACCCTCCTGGGTTATTCAACAGTTAGCAAAAGGACCTTTACTTAGCCATAGCAAGGGAAGAATATTCTACAAGCGTATGCACTGAGGACATGGTGAACTGATTCATCTGAGTGAAACTCTTCTGTCTTTGAATTGCCCATTATGGTCAACCAAGCAAGCATCAGAGCATGCCAAGAGATCTTTATGGCTATGCTGTACCCAGGGAATCAAGAAATGATGTCAACAGCCTGAGCTTTTAGTTCCTTGACTCAATCAAATATCAAGGATGGTTTCAATGCTTTTTGAGGAAAAGCTTCCCTAGATTACACGAAAATATGTGGTTAGGATTTTGTTCCCATCATTCCAGGTATAAATCAATTTCTTCATATGGAAATGATATTTATACATTTATCTCATAGAATTATAAGGAAAATGGTATGTCAATATTATTATTATTATTATTATTACCTATCAACTAAACTGTTAACAGGTCTTTCTTAAATGTCTGGTTTGTGTCAGTCACTGTCCTAGTGCTGGGGAAAAAAAGCTTAATCTGAAACTAGCCCCTGTAATATGGGGCATAAAATGTATGTTCCCAGGGCCTAGCATAGTGCTTGGTACACAGGAAAAGGAGACTGGACCTGTGATTTTACTGGTCTAGGGAACTCCCGAGAAAGGCAATTCCCTCTCTTAAAGTACATCAACTTTCTCAACTACTTACAGTATTGGAGTTTCTTAAAGTACTGACAGTGGCTTGTCCAGGACCACACAACCACAACATGTCAGAAGTGAATGAGTCTTGAACCCAAGTTCTCCTGACTTCAAGGTTGGCTCTCCATCCACCACTCTGCCTCTAGCACGGAGTCAGTACTGAATAAATGCTTGTTCATTTATTAATTGTTGATTGATTGGTTTCAAGGAAGTCATACAAAGATTGGGCAAGAGAGTTTGAGTTTTCTCAGTAATAATAAATAACAGCCTCTGTGACTAATACCCCTAAGGTAATCTTGTGTGTGTTTAAGAGAAAATATGTTAATATTAAATAGTAATTTGAAGGAAATGAGTTTTTTGGAGCCTAGATATTAGTTTGATTAGGTTTCAGATAATAGGTTAATTGGCTTCCTATTTTGGGGGGGAGGAACATTTTTGTTCAAAGTCAATACAGGAACCAGGGACCCCACCAGTAGCCTCAACCATCTGTAACGAATGTTCCTTTGAACAATTTCATGTGGTATTGATAGAAACCATTGGCCTTGTATCCTTGTATCCATGTAAGAGGATTATTTCTAAGGGAAGTTCATCCAAGAAAAGGATGCTTCCAAACTATTTTCTTCTACATGGGAATGAAACGCACACCCTGGAATTCAATTCTGCTTGGTCTGCGATGCTCCCAAGAGGAGCTGAGTCTGCTTCCTTTTGGTCATTTCTAAAATGAATCCATTCTGATACTTCTATTCTGGAGACAACTGGATTGAATTAAGAGGAAGTTGTGGTTTTGCAACACTAAATAGGAGCTGGTGCTGTTTTTCCATATTTGATTGTATCTAGAGAACGTGACACCATCACAAAGAATGAAGGGAAAATGTAGTCATTCAGTCCAGCGGTTTGTTTCAGTGACATTAGATAGCAGGCCTAAATAAGGTTTTTACCAAATTCACCAAAGGAATCATTGATGTTCAAATAAAACTTTGGATTTCCTTCTTTCTTTCTAATTAAGCAGATAGAAACCAAGGTTCTATCCTTTTAAATTCATTTCTGTAAAAGACAGATTCCTGGGGCTACGCAAGTTTATTTTAGGGAAATAGAAGTTACTTTCCCCTTAGAATAATGTTGCCTAGTGACAATGGAATTGATGAACTTTAGCCCACCTGTAAACTCACCAGCCAACGCTGCAAAGAGGTCAATGATTCCATTCTTCTAAAGGCAACACGCTTTTCCTTCTCAAAAAACAGTTCACTTTGGGTTATACAAGTTTCTATTGGAATTGGAATGAATTAGTGTAGTCATATTTGTAGTGACCTTAGCAAATGACAATTGTTTTGTGATAGTGAAGAAAGGATTTTTAAAAAAACTCTACTTAATCTAATAAGCATTTATTAAGAAGTCTTCTAGGAATGTGGCACTGGACTAGATAGTGGAACTACAAATACAAAAAGAAAAATACAGTCCCAGCCCTCCAGGAACTCATATTTTCCTGAAGCTCTTTAAAAGTCATTTACTGCTCCTGCTGCCATTAGATTTGGGATAAATGCTACCAAAGCAAGCAAAATACGATTGTTGGAAAGGCTGACAGAAATGCATTTTAGTATCACTCATCTCAGTGAAAAATTCACATTCTTAATACAGTCAGCTGAAAAAAGTAGATGAATAAATGATTAAAAAAACAAATGCATTACAAATAATCCATACTTTTGAGGGACATGTGAGGCTTCTCTTTGAGGCACTAGACAAGTGCAACCCCAGTCCCTGTTAGCTTTGTAAAAGCTCTCCTGTGTCACATAAGGCATTACCCTCAGCCACTTGGCTAATCATAAAGGAAGGTAAGCAGAGGGAAAAGACAACGCACATTTATTTCATATCTTTGCGGAATTAGCTTAAAAATCAGTGTGCATATCATCTGTGTTTCCAGCTTGTGAGTGTGATCCCGAAGGTTCCTTGTCCGGTGGCATGTGTGAAAGTTATCCAGATCCAGCCCTGGGAATCGAAGCTGGTCAATGCCTTTGTAAAGACAATGTTGGAGGAGCCCAATGTGATCGGTGCAAGCCTGGCTATTATGGGCTGAATGCCAATGACCCCCTGGGTTGTCAACGTACGTAAAGAACTGAATCTTTGTTTTCTTTTCATTACGCCTCTTGGTGCCAATGGCCATATTTCTTGGAGAGCCATATCTATAGCTAACCAGTTTTTGAATTTCTCTGTCTCTGACATCAAAGGAAATTCTTAGTGATTTTCTGAACTTAACATAAAAGGTCAGTGTGTGAATTGCATTCTTTCAAGCCCCAGTAGAAGGGAGGGAAAAAAGGAAAATATCCAGAAATTCAGTGCTAAGCTTTAAAACATTTAAACCAGTGGTTTCCTTTGGAGTCTTCCTAATTGCTGTACCCAAATTCATGAAACATCTGGAAGGACCACAAATATAGCTGCACAAAAATCTGCACACAATTTATATATTCCTCTAAAGCAGACAGTTTCGAAATCTCAGTTTCATTATGATGTTAAGTGAGATTAATTTAGGCATTGTTGCATCTAAATGTTAGTTATTATTACTTTTACAGCCTTTAGGCTCTTTTACTTGATTTCTAGTCTCCTCTTTTTTCTCTTCTTCCCTCCTCATTATTATTGATGTATAGAGACAATGGGACGGAGTGGCTAGAGATGGCCCACCAGAAAGAAAGATCTGTTTCAGGCCTGCCTCTAAAATACACTGTCTATGGAGCCCTGGGCAAGTAACTTAACATCTCAGAACTCAAGTAACTCTCTAAGACAGTAAGTTTCAGAGAAGATACTGACTTGAATTGGGAGGAGGGAATTCCCTCATCTGGAAGTTCCCTATGCCAGTGAAATCACAGGTCCAGTTCCTATTGCTACCATGAATGCAGATAACCTATATAGTGAATATACTTCCCAGGTTCTAACTATCTCCAAACTTTAAAAAAAAACAATGTAGATGGTAAATTTTAGAAGGCACATTCTATATTTCCTTGCCAAAAGAAAGTGGGTTTTTTTTGTCCATTTATTAGGCATCTTTATTGATAAGGTTATTATATAGTACACATTCCAATTATACATTTTAAGTTTCTGTATTATAAAAATAATGGGCAACCAGTGGAAAAACACATCAGCCATGGGGGGGGGAGCTCGGGGGTGAAGGGGACAGTAAGAGCATGAATTATGTAGCTATGTTAACTTTTCTAAAAAATAAATATTAATAAATGTTTAAAAAAATAAAAATAAATAAAAAATAAAAATAATGGGCATATGATGTAAAACTTACCACATGAAAATTATATTTTTCTGAACCTTAAAATTAGATATGAGAAAAAACAGCAAATTTATGAAAATTAATTTGCAGATCAATTAACTCTTCTATTATTTAAGTATGTTAATAGCCTCTTCAAGATTGCCACAAACTTAAATTTTAATTGTGTGACTTATTTTAAGAAAATACCCTTTTAACAAGACTTTACAAAAGGAATGTCCATTGTCAGAGCATGTTTGGAACATACTTGTGACAGAAGTATATGTCAAGGAATGTAATGGATTAAAAGCCAGGGAATTAAGCAGGGGGAGGTAATGAGAATTACCAACCACAAAAAGAAGTCACAAAAAGAAAACGCTGATTTATAAACTCATAACATTTTAGACTTGAAAAGAGCTTTAAGATAAATATTTATTTAATAAGAATTCCTAAAGCAAATAATTTGTATTTAGTCACTGTTTATGTCTCCAAATTTTGCCCATAGAAGGAAGAATGTTATTTGAATCTTTAGAGAGTAATAAGCTGGAATTTTTTTTTTATTCAGTGAAATGGTTCTTTTAAAACTTAAAGCCCAAATTTCATGGAAACAAATTTTAACCAAGCCACTCTTCTATCCCATCTGTATCATCTTACCTGTCTGCCTTTTAGGAGGTATCCTTCACTTTTCTTATTCCAGTCTTGAGTTCTTTATCCAAAAATAAAGCAGATAAGACTTTAGTTTATACTTACAAAATACTTACTTCACATTCAGTGCATTTTGCAGGGCTAATATTTGTCTTGTTCCAAGACAGGTTAGTGACTTCTTAGTCCCAAAAGTCAACATTGAAACTCAATAATACCCAAGAGAAGGAAATAAGGGAGAGAAAGGAAGGTGTTGGGGGGTGAAGAAAAGAGGAAAGAGAAAGACAGAGGGAGGAAAAAAACAAAGATGCATCTAGTGAAGAATGGTAGACATAAAATGCTTAGCAGAGTGCCTGGCACATAATAGACACTTTATAAATGCTCATTCCCATATTCTTCCTTTCCCGCCTTCCCCCTTTCCATTCAGAAACTTAAAGTAAGTATTCTTCAGATGCAATATATCCCTAAATTCCTCTTCTCTGTTAATCAATTAGTTATTTAAGAGCTTTAGGGGTGATTGGCATTATATTTCCTGAATGGTTTTATTTAGGATTATGATCAACAAGTGATTCAGATGGACAATAATGGAGCACAGTAGTTAAAGAGCCAAACCTGGAGTCAGGAAGACCAGAGTTCAAATATGGCCTCAGAGACTTCCTAGCTTCCTATGTGCCCTGGGCAGATCACTTAAGTCCATTGCCTATTTAAAAAAAAAAAACAAAAAAAACAAACAAACTAAAAAAAGCAATTGAGGTGATAAATTTGGCAAGGCACATTCTATATTTACTTTATGTAAATTTTGAGCATATTTATAAAGACTGGGAAATAAACATGAGAATGTTTGTTCTATCCTTTTAGCCTGCAACTGTAACCCCTTGGGGAGTATACCATTCTCCATCTGTGATGTAGTTACTGGCCGATGCCTGTGCCAACAGTTTGCTACTGGACCCCACTGTGAAAAATGCCTCGTATGTATTTTTATATAAAAGATTCTCTTCTGATTTTTTTATTACCAACTATGTATATTTCTACCTTAACTGATAGAATAGCAGAATCTGCTCTATATTCTATATATATACCTGCTCACTTCTTACCTGTTGCTTTATTTATTGGGTGCCACTGGAATTTATTGTTTTTGTAGTTGAGATTTTTTCTTTTCATATAAAAATATACTAAAAATTGCTTCTAACACCTTTTCAGTAAGCTATAGTGGTCTTCTTGTGCCAGAATGGGTCAGTCTTGTCCTTAGGGAGAGTGGGATGATGGGAAGGTGTGTGTATGGGGGTAGGGGTGTGGAGATGGAGATCAATCATGAAAGTAGGGGAGAAAAGTAATAATTTTACCAAAGAATTTACCTTTCCATCAGAAAGTACTGGTGTGGAAGTCATCATGTCAAATCACTCAGATTAGTATTCCAGAATGAGTCAAACAGAAGAATCAGTTTGGAGAGGAAATACTGGCCTTCCCCCTTCGTCAGCCCTATAACCACCTCTTTATAAGGGCTACAAGACTATAATATAATTATATACATGTATTCATTATTAATATGTAAAGTGATAATAATAATAATAATATAATCTTCTACATTCCTGACTTTTTAAAACATTTATTAATATTCATTTTTAACATGGTTACATGATTCATGCTCCTACTTTCCCCTTAACCCCCCGCTCTCCCCATGGCCGACGCACATTTCCACTGGTTTTATCATGTGTCCTTGATCAAGACTTATTTCCAAATTGTTGATAGTTGCATTGGTGTGGTGGTTTCAAGTCTACATCCCCAATCATGTCCACCTCAACCAATGTGTTCAAGCAGTTGTTTTTCTTATATGTTTCCTCTCCTGCAGTCCTTCCTCTGGATGTGGGCAGCATTCTTTACCATAAATCCCTCAGAGCTGTCCTGTGTCATTGCTTTCTGCTGGTACAGAAGTCCATTACATTCGATTTTACCACAGTATATCAGTCTCTGTGTACAATGTTCTTCTGGCTCTGCTCCTTTTGCTCTGTATCAGTTCCTGGAGGTCTTTCCAGTTCACATGGAACTCCTCCAGTTTATTATTCCTTTGAGCGCAATAGTATTCCATCACCAGCATATACCACAGTTTGTTCAGCCATTCCCCAATTGAAGGACATACCTTCCTTTTTGAGTTTTTTGCCACTACAAAGAGCGCAGCTATAAATATTTTCTTACAAGTCTGTTTATCTATGATCTCTTTGGGATACAAACCCAACAATAGTATGGCTGGATCAAAGGGCAGGCATTCTTTTATAGCCCTTTGAGCATAGTTCCAAATTGTCAGCCAGAATGGTTGGATCAGTTCACAACTCCACCAGCAATGCATTAATGTCTCAATTTTGCCACATCCCCTCCAGCATTCATTACTCTCCCCTTCTTTCATTTTAGCCAATCTGCTAGGTGTGAGGTGATACCTCAGAGTTGTTTTGATTTGCATTTCTCTAATTATTAGAGATTTAGAACACTTTCTCATGTGCTTATTGATATTTTTTATTTCTTTACCTGAAAATTGCCTATTCATGTCTCTTACCCATTTATCAATTGGGGAATGGCTTGATTTTTTATACAATTGATTTAACTCCTTGTATATTTGAGTAATTAGACC